>NC_091296.1:54279142-54341642 GCF_038502225.1 Cherax quadricarinatus | reverse complement strand
GTGTGAGAAGTTGAAGGGACCGAACCTGACGACCCAGTCAGAAGGAAGGACGGACATGATTATAACATACTAAATTCTAAGAATTCAAAGGAAAGGAAGAGACAGAAAGTTTTAATTAAGAGAGCCAGGATCAAGAGGACACAGGTGGAGGCTGAAGACACATAAACCACAGGAATGAAAGAAAATATTACTTTAATATCAGGGTGGTTGAGGAGTGGAATGACTTGGACGAGGAAATACCGAAGGAAAACTCAATGCGCAGTTTCGAAAGTAGATATAATAAAGTCCGAGAGACCAGAAATCAGTGATGATGGTCAAGGTAGTCAGGGATGAGGAGCCAGGAACTCAGTCTTAATCCTGCAACTCGGTGAGCACACGTCGGTGAGTGCATAATTAACACACATAAGCAAATGATATCACCAGCTTTCTGATACAGTTCTCAGGCATTTGAAACCCTGCTCACTCTAGCCTTCACTCAAGAAAAAAAAACTAACCGCTAACTTACCTGTTCGGAGTTTACACCTGGTGGAAAATAACAGACTTGACACATTATAACATATGTTTTATTGAAGTCTATCAGACATTTTAAGCAAATATCCTAAATTTGCTTGTAACAGGTGAAATATAAACTTAAAATATATTTACAGATCTGTTCCTGTTAAACCTTTTGGGACCTATCTATCTCCTAGGCCTCTTGGAAATTATAATATTAACAAAGAAGGCTGAAATTGCTTGAATTATAAATAATTTTTAATAATTTTTTTTAATTTAAATACCTTTCAACTATGTCCCAGTTCAGATGTCGTCTCATACACAGCATAGGACAGTGTTCTTAAGCTGGAAAACTTTAGCTTACAGGAACAAGACAGCGACCAGAGTCAGGTCAAGATCAGCCACATTCAGAAAAGTTGTCTTTTTTTTTTTTAATCAAGATAAGGTTTTCTTCATTTCGCAGTAATATAAATTTCTCTAGTCGATATCCTTCACAGTGGCGATATATAAGGACGAGTCAGACCATCAGAGGACACAGGCAAACATCAGTTCTCCACGATGAAGTTTGTGAGTAATCTGTGCTGAATGAGAATGTGTACATGTGTATTTTATGATCAAGCAAACTTAGATATATAAGTTTGTTTCTATAGCGTGAGTGATATAATCTTTCATGATATAAGAGAGTATATCAGTGATGTTTCTTCTGCAGACGTCAGTGTTCATGGTTCTCCTGCTGGCAGTGGCCGCGGTCCTCGCCAGCCCCGCCCCGATACTGATCAAGAAGATTTTACCGGTTGGCATTAACACAGCTCCTGTCAGGACGGTTCCTGTCTACTACCCAGTCTACCCTGGAGGCTTTTACAAAGGTGTTAACTTCGGACGGTAGACTCAGAGACGAAACCAAAGTTCGTCTAAGAGTATTGCCACTATGTGGTTGTTGAGAATCAAGCCAGTCAGCCAGATGTAAAAACTATGGCGTTGTTTGCCACTATTTTTACCCATCCTAATACTCTCCCCCTCATACTCTTTCACCCAAACATTTCCTCTTATTCTCTTCATCACTGTTTAACCTAAACATGCTCTTACTCTCTGTCATACATGTTAATCAATGTACTGTGTAAATATATTTACAAAAGTTATCCGCTTAAATCTCTTTAACCTAAATTGGAAAATAATTCTCCAAACAAATCGAGCAAAAAAGTTAGCTCTTTCAGGTCCTCATATCTCCTCTATACATTTACATACAATATTTTCTCATATTAATGAGATCACTTAAATAAGAAATCATTTGAGATTTTGAGAATGGTGATTATTTCAGCCCCAAAAAATTATTTTAAGGATAATTTATCCTGTATCAATTTCCTAAGGTCCCAAAAACATAACTTTTGCCATTCCAAAGCAAAACTAATTAAAATATATTTTTAACATATTTGTTTCTCACCAAAACAATTTGGTCTGAAGAAAGGAACACATTCGTAATTACTTACGCCCTTTCTGCTTATTAAGTTGAATAAAGCTAGTATGGACAACACGTCTTAAAAACGAAATAAAATGTATTAGAATAGTATGATAGACGAGGTTAGGATAGTGCATTGGCCTGCTAGTTTTACGCGTGTCTCACCACGGGTTCGAATCCTTCGTTCGGTTAGTAGCTAAGGATGTTTATGCTGGAGTGTAAAAAATATAGAAATAAGAGAGGAAATGGCATTATCTGAAGAAATTAAATTTACGGATAAACGCAAAATAATTAAGTCTTAAATAATAAAGGAACTACAAATAATTGTGATGTACTGAAGGAAACTGATGACAGAAAATATTTTAGTGTTTTCATCTCTTCAGAAAAAAAGAAATTTAATAAAGAATAGAAAAAGCAAAGAGGAAAAGCAACATGTTAAAGAAATTACAAAATACTTAGAAGATTTTAATAAAATAATCATAGCAGTATAAAGGCGAATTAGACAAAATAAGAAAGACACAGACAGGCAACAAGGATTAACATTAACTCAAGAAAAGTAAGGAATTCAAACAAAAATTTTGCCTGCAAAGATATATCAATTAGATTAGACTATACCAAGAAGGGCAGCATAAAAATAATACTACATAAATACTGTTAAAAGAAGAAACAAAGGACGCAGAACAACCAAACCAAATCAAATAAATTGGGAATCAGATAAACAAATGCATTTAAAAATATTTAAAATGACATTATAAAAGAAACATGATACAATGAAGCTAAATGAAGTCTAAATTTAAAAATATATATTTTTTAGTTTTACTGAGATGGTGAGTAGTGAAGACTTGAGAGGCATTTGCAATATTGGTATGACAAAGAGAAAAGATGTAATAATTTATATTCTAAATATAAATATTGAAATTGTAATAGAAGAAATAAAGAACGAGGAGAAGAAATTCTTGTTCATAAATGTATATAATTTACTGTTTGATATCACGTGAAAGAGAGAAGACAATTGAGTGGCTCCAGTATTTATATTAAGAGAATTACTAATAAAGAGTGACCCCGAAGAGGCAAAATAAAGACTTTGAACTGAGAATTTTTAATTATAAAGAAAATATTGGGGAGCCTTTGAGCCTGAAACAACAAACAATTGTCATCAAAATTAATAATTTTTAATATATAATAATGTAAACACACTACAAGGAGTATTTACTAAAAAACAGCAAGACTTTTTAAACCCAAGGATTCTGAATTCACTACCAAGATTATTATGCTCTACTGAAAATAACCCAAGTTGCTGACATGAACATAAGAAACACACAAATAGTTGATGGAAATTCTGTTAAACTCAACCTCTATCTGATATTGTGAAGAAAGTCTCAGTTGGAGATCGAGATATACAGATCTTCCCATATCTTTATATTGGTTTATATGAAGTTCTTTCCTTCGTATAGGACTGCTTTCACGGAGAAATGAACACACACACACACACACACACACACACACACACACACACACACACACACACACACACACACACACACACACACACACACACACACACACACACACACACACACACACACACACACACACACACACACACACTCACAAACACACACACACACACACACACACACACACACACACACACACACACACACACACACACACACACTCACAAACACACACACACACACACACACACACACACTCACAAACACACACACACACACACACACACACACACACACACACACACACACACACTCACAAACACACACACACACACACACACACACAAACACACACACACACACACACACACACACACACACACACTCACACACACACACACACACACACACACACACACACACACACACACACACACACACACACACACACACACACACACACACACACACACACGCACACACACACACACACACACACACACACACACACACACACACACACACACACACACACACACACAAACACACACACACACACACACAAGAGTACGACGAGAGCAATAGAGCGATGGTTGACTCACAGGCTATAGTGGCCAGAAGAGCTCATGCATGCAGGGGAAAGCTCCTGATCATGGGTGACTTTAAACACAAGGAGATCGATTGGGAGAACTTGGACCCACATGGGGTCCAAGATACATGGAGGGCTAAGATGATGGAGGTGGTACTGGAAAACTTCATGTAACAACACGTAAGGGACACTACAAGAAAGAGAGGAGAGGATGAACCAGCAAGGCTGGACTTAGTATTCACCTTGAGTAGTGCAGATATCGAGGACATCACATATGAAAGACCCCTTGGGGCCAGTGACCATGTGGTTTTAAGCTTCGAATAAACAGTAGAGCTACAAGTGGAGGGAGAAGCAGGAAGGCCAGGACGAATGAAGCCAAACTACAAGAAAGGGGACTACACAGGAATGAGGAACTTCCTGAACGGGGTTCAGTGGGACAGAGAACTGGCAGGGAAGCCAGTTAATGAGATGATGGAATATGTTGCAACAATGAGCAAGGAGGCTAAGGAGAGGTTTGTACCCAAGGGTAACAGGAATAATGAAAAAGCCAGGATGAGCCCATGGTTTACCCAAAGGTGCAGGGAGGCAAAAACCAAGAGTGCTAGGGAATGGAAGAAATATAGAAGGCAAAGGACCCAGGAGAATAAGGAGAGCAGTCGTAGAGCCAGAAACGAATATGCACAGATAAGAAGGGAGGCCCAAAGACAATATGAAAATGATATAGCAGCGAAAGCCAAATCTGACCCGAAACTGTTGTACAGCCACATCAGGAGGAAAACAACAGTCAAGGACCAGGTAATCAGGCTAAGGAAGGAAGGAGGAGAGACAACAAGAAATGACCATGAAGTATGTGAGGAACTCAAGAAGAGATTCAAAGAAGTGTTCACAGAGGAGACAGAAGGGGCTCCAGAAAGACGGAGAGGTGGGGCACACCACCATGTGCTGGACACAGTGCACACAACCGAGGAAGAAGTGAAGAGGCTTCTGAGTGAGCTAGATACCTCAAAGGCAATGGGGCCAGATAACATCTCCCCATGGGTATTGAGAGAGGGAGCAGAGGCGCTATGTGTACCCCTAACAACAATATTCAATTCATCTATCGAAACAGGGAGATTGCCTGAGGCATGGAAGACAACAAATGTAGTCCCAATCTTTAAAAAAGGAGTCAGACATGAAGCATTAAACTACAGACCAGTGTCACTGACATGTATAGTATGCAAAATCATGGAGAAGATTATCAGGAGAAGAGTGGTGGAACACCTAGAAAGGAATGATCTCATCAACAGCAGCCAACATGATTTCAGGGACGGGAAATCATGTGTCACAAACCTACTGGAGTTCTATGACATGGTGACTGTAGATGTTGATAAATTAGACACATGTGCAACTCTTGGGTATCTTCATTGAGGAAACGTTTCGCCACACAGTGGCTTCATCAGTCCAAACGTAGGAGAAACTTGAAGAACAGGAGGAGAATGAGGTAATCAGTCCCTCAACCTTGAGTCGATGTGTTCAGTCCATCAATCTTGAATAGAATACGGCATATCAGCGGAGAAGTAGCTTATAAACCGTATGGCAGGAGAGGTGCAGCAGTCATAGGTCGTGTCACATTTGTTCAATGTGGAAGTAGGTCGTGCCCAAGAATTAGGCAAGCGAGGAAATCCTAAGTATTAAGATCCCAAGAAGTTGCAGTGTCTGACAGATTTGTAGATGAATGGTTCAGAGAACCGACATGTTGATAAATTAGACACATGTGCAACTCTTGGGTATCTTCATTGAGGAAACGTTTCGCCACACAGTGGCTTCATCAGTCCAAACGTAGGAGAAACTTGAAGAACAGGAGGAGACTGAACACATCGACTCAAGGTTGAGGGACTGATTACCTCATTCTCCTCCTGTTCTTCAAGTTTCTCCTACGTTTGGACTGATGAAGCCACTGTGTGGCGAAACGTTTCCTCAATGAAGATACCCAAGAGTTGCACGTGTGTCTAATTTATCAACATGTCGGTTCTCTGAACCATTCATCTACAAATGGTGACAGTAGTAAGACAAGAGAGAGGGGTGGGTGGATTGCATATTCTTGGACGTCAAGAAGGCGTTTGACACAGTTCCACACAAGAGATTGGTGCAAAAACTGGAGGACCAAGCAGGGATAACAGGGAAGGCACTACAATGGATCAGAGAATACTTGTCAGAAAGACAGCAGCGAGTAATGGTACGTGGCGAGGTGTCAGAGTGGGCACCTGTGACCAGCGGGGTCCCACAGGGGTCAGTATTAGGACCAGTGCTGTTTCTGGTATTTGTGAACGACATGACGGAAGGAATAGACTCTGAGGTGTCCCTGTTTGCAGATGACGTGAAGTTGATGAGAAGAATTCACTCGATCGAAGACCAGGCAGAACTACAAAGGGATCTGGACAGGCCGCAGACCTGGTCCAGCAATTGGCTCCTGGAGTTCAATCCCACCAAGTGCAAAGTCATTAAGATTGGGGAAGGGCAAAGAAGACCGCAGACGGAGTACAGTCTAGGGGGCCAGAGACTACAAACCTCACTCAAGGAAAAAGATCTTGGGGTGAGTATAACACCAGGCACATCTCCTGAAGCGCACATCAACCAAATAACTGCTGCAGCATATGGGCACCTAGCAAACCTCAGAACAGCATTCCGACATCTTAATAAGGAATCGTTCAGGACCCTGTACACCTTGTACGTTAGGCCCATATTGGAGTATGCGGCACCAGTTTGGAACTCGCACCTAGCCAAGCACGTAAAGAAACTAGAGAAAGTGCAAAGGTTTGCAACAAGACTAGTCCCAGAGCTAAGAGGTATGTCCTACGAGGAGAGGTTAAGGGAAATCAACCTGACGACACTGGAGGACAGGAGAGATACGGGAGACATGATAACTACATACAAAATACTGAGAGGAATTGACAAGGTGGACAAAGACAGGATGTTCCAGAGATTGGACACAGTAACAAGGGGACACAGTTGGAAGTTGAAGACACAGATGAATCACAGGAATGTTAGGAAGTATTTCTTCAGCCACAGAGTAGTCAGTAAGTGGAATAGTTTGGGAAGCGATGTGGTGGAGGCAGGATCCATACATAGCTTTAAGCAGAGGTATGATAAAGCTCACGGTTCAGGGAGAGTGACCTAGTAGCGATCAGTGAAGAGGAGGGGCCAAAAGCTCGGACTCGACCCCTGCAACCTCAACTAGGTGAGTACAACTAGGTGAGTACACACACACACACAAACACACAAACACACACACACACACACACACACACACACACACACACACACACACACACACACACACACACACACACACACACACACACAAACACACATACTCAAGTTGAAACAACACACAATAAATATCACCTGGTCAGGATATGATGTAGGATTTTATCGCCAGGGAAAATGTTACCTGACAAACATCTTAGTAGTATGACGACCTTAACAGTGTCTTTGGTCAAGGCAGAAACACAGATGCTAACTTAATCAAGGTGAATATCCACACAAAAACTGACATATTTGTCACATCATAACTAATGTATTATTGTAGTCAACCTGACTTTTCTTGCAAATATTCAATATTTTCTTGTAACATATCAGTACGCTGATGTCAGTGGTCACCTGCAGTCATACCTGTCCTAAGCTCTGGGAGTTAGCGTGGGCTGTTACCAAGCACCATGGCTTGTTGTATTGTTTTAGAATCTCAGGTTAAAGTGTTGAAGAAGGAGGTTCTACTTCTTCAGGAGGAAAATAGGAAGCTGAAGCTTCGCCTAGATGAGTCTGGGAGTGAGTGTGAGAAGGATATAGCTGGTAAGGAGGAAATGGTCACCAGCAGTGATAGTGGCAGCCGCTTTAAGTGGCACGTGGTTCACAGTTCAGGAAGAAGGAAGATAAGGAGGGTTAACAGAGAAGATGTGAAGGTAGGAAATCGATTTTCTGTTCTCCAGGACGAGTGTACTTCAGTGGTTAGTGAGGTTGAAGGTACCACTGATCCCCCTGCTATATGGACCGTGCTTTTTGTAACGGAGACAGAATGGTCAGACAGAGGGTGTGCCTTCCAGGAGCTGGTGTTGGTGACATAGTCAGTAGGTTGGATAATATTATGTCAGGTAATGGGAACAAGCACATTATCTGTCTTAGTGCTGGAGGTAATGACACTGGGAAGGGCAGGAGACAGGAGCTGCTGGATAAGTACAGGTCAGCCATAGAAGTAGTTAGGTCTAAGGGAGGGATCCCAGTCATATGTAGCATCTTTCCTAGAAAGGGAATGGGCAATGAATGGATGTCTAGGGCAATTGGTATATATTGCTGGCTAGACAGATACTGCAAGGAACTTGCAATCCCACTCATTAATAACTGGGACCTATTCTTTGGCAAACGTGATATGTATGCAAGGGATGGGGTTCATCTCTCTGGGGATGGAGTGGTTGCATTAGCCAATTCGATTGAGAGGGTAATTGATGACTTGTCTAGGAATTTAAACTGATAGATTATAGAGGAGTGGGTGTTTGTGGGAAACAATCCGGCTGCAGTATTAGGGTTAAAAACAGCAGTTATTACCGGGATACCTCAGGGATATGTTTAAAAGACAATATTCCAAATAAAGTTGCTAGTAATGGCAAATCAATTGATCAACAAACAAAGAGAGATAGCAGAGGGCAACGAGTGACTAGCTCCCTTAAGGTTTACTGTACAAATAGTAGGAGTCTTAGAAATGAGATAGATGAGCTAAGATTACTTGCAAGTGTAGGTAATACAGATATTATTGGTATAACAGAGACCTGGTTCAACCTGAAAGATAGAGAAATGCCTTCTGAATGCAACATACAGGGTTATACATTATTCCACACTGATAGGGTCAACAGGAAGGGCGGTGGAGTGGCGATGTATGTCAGAGAAAATTTAAATTGTTGTCTTAGACATGATACAAGATTAGAAACATCGAACACAGAATCTGTTTGGCAACAGTTTCTCGAGGGTCGTGACAAATTAATTCTTGGTGTGATTTATAGGCCCCCAAACCTTGATAGGGAGTGCAGTAAGCTGTTATGGGACGAAATTCATAAGGCATCTAGTTATGAAAATGTTGTGATAATGGGAGATTTTAACTTTAGACAAATTGATTGGAGCAATATGACTTTCTTGATACGGTTCAGGATTGCTTTTTAGAACAGGTTGTGATGGAATCAACTAGAGAAAACAATCTGCTTGACTTGGTTCTTGCCAGCAAAGATTCACTAATTAATAATCTTGAGGTTAATGATGAGCTTGGGGAAAGTGATCACAAATCACTTAGTTTTAATATATTATGGAATTACCCAGATAACTGCAATCAAATCTCTGTCCCAGATTTTTGCTTGGCCGACTTCATGGGACTGAAAAATTTCCTGGGTGGGCTAAATTGGGATGTCCTGACTATGGGTCAGGTAGGTGATCTTGGCTGTCAATATGACGTTTTTCAGAGCATAATTCTAGCTGCCCAGACAACTTTTGTTCCGAGAATGGAAATTGGATCTAACAAAAATGATCCCAAATGGATGAACAATAGATTGAAACATCTCATTGATCAAAAGAGAGGCAGATGTAGGCGTATCAAAAGAGGGGATGAGCAGTTAAGAAATCAATATATTTAATTAAAGAGAGAAATAAAGGAATAAGAAAAGCAAAAAAGGGATTATGAGGCTAAGGTCGCAAGGGATTCAAAGACTAACCCAAAAGGGTTCTTTCAGGTATACAGAAGTAAGATTAGGGACAAGACTGGCCCACTTAAGAGTAACTCAGGTCAGATCACTGACAGTGATAAGGATGTGTGAAATTCTAAATACCTACTTCCTCTCAGTTTTCACCCAGGAAAATACTAGCGATATTCCTGAAATAATAAATTATGTAGAACAGGATGATAATAAACTATGCAAGATTGCAGTAACTAGTGACATGGTCCTCAGACAAATAGAGAAAGTAAAACCTAACAAATCCCCAGGTCCTGATGAACTGTTTGCAAGGGTGTTAAAGGAATGTAAAGAGGAACTTAGCATACCTTTGGCTAATCCTTTTAACATATCACTACAAACTGGCATAGTGCCTGATAATTGGAAAATGGCAAATGTAATACCTATTTACAAGGCAGGTGACAGGTCCTTGGCTTCGAACTATAGACCAATAAGCCTTACCTCCATAGTGGGAAAATTTATGGAATCATTAATTGCTGAAGGAATTCGTAGCCATCTTGATAGGCACAGACAGATTAATGAATCTCAACACGGTTTTACAAAGGGGCGTTTTCACTAAGGTGTTTGAGGAGGTAGATCATGGTAATGAATATGATATTGTGTATATGGACTCCAGTAAGGCTTTCGATAGAGTTCCACATCAGAGGCTATTGAGGAAACTTAAGGCACACGGAATAGGAGAAATTTTTTCCTGGGCAGAGGCATGGCTGACAAATAGGCAGCAGAGAGTTTGCATAAATGCGGAGAAATCAGAATGGGGGCACGTCACAATCGGTGTTCCTCAGGGGTCAGTGTTGGGCCCGTTGTTGTTCACAATTTACATAAACGACATAGATGAGGGAATAAATAGCGACATAAGCAAATTTGCTGATGACACCAAAATAGGCCGTCCAATTCATTCTAATGAGGACACTAGAGCACTCCAGGATGATTTGAATAGACTGATGCAATGGTCGGAGAAGTGACAGATGCAGTTTAATATAGACAAATGCAAAGTTCTAAATGTTGGACGGGAAAATACCCATGCGACATATAAACTAAATAATGTAGAACTTAATACTACTGATTGCGAAAAGGAATTAGGAGTTCTGGTTAGCAGTAATCTAAAATGAAGACAGTGCATTAATGTTCGCAATAAAGCTAACAGAATTCTTGGCTTCATATCTAGAAGTATAAATAATAGAAGTCCTCAGGTTGTTCTTCAACTCTATATATCCTTGGTTAGGCCTCATTTAGATTAGGCTGCACAGTTCTGGTCACCGTATTACAGAATGGATATAAATGATCTGGAAAACGAACAGAGGAGGATGACAAAGATGATCCCATTTATCAGAAATCGGCCCGGGGAGGATAGACTGAGGGCCCTGAATCTGCACTCTCTCGAAAGGCGTAGAATTAGGGATGATATGATCGAGATGTATAAATGGAAAACAGGAATAAATAAAGGGGATGTAAACAGCGTGCTGAAAATTTCCAGCCAAGATAGGACTCGCAGCAATTGTTTCAAGTTGGAAAAATTCTGTTTCAGGAAGGATGTAGGAAAGCACTGGTTTGGTAATAGAGTTGTGGATGAGTGGGGCAAACTCCCGAGCACAGTTATTGAGGCTTAAACGTTGTGTAGTTTTAAAAATAGGTTAGATAAATACATGAGTGGGTGTGGGTAGGTGTGAGTTGGACCTGACTAGCTTGTGCTGCTGGGTCTGGTGCCGTGCTCCTTCCTTGAGTAGGGGTGACCAGACTGGGTGGGTCATTGGGCTAATCCGGGGGGGGGGGGAAACGGACCTGCTCCGCATGGGTCAGTAGGCCTGTTGCAGTGTTCCTTCTTTCTTATATTCTTATGTTCTTATAAAATGTTAATATAAATTTTGAGGCAATCCTGTTATCCCTTTTTTTGACATACTTTCCAGAACTTTTGTAGATTCACATATTCTTGCAGCACCCTTCAGAGGATGGTTATGGAGTGCACAATAAACTAGCAGCTACCGTCCACAGGATGGATATGAGGTGTACAATAAACTAGCAGCTACCGTCCACAGGATGGATATGAGGTGTACAATAAACTAGCAGCTACCGTCCACAGGATGGATATGAGGTGTACAATAAACTAGCAGCTACCGTCCACAGGATGGATATGAGGTGTACAATAAACTAGCAGCTACCGTCCACAGGATGGATATGAGGTGTACAATAAACTAGCAGCTACCGTCCACAGGATGGATATGAGGTGTACAATAAACTAGCAGCTACCGTCAGGAGGACGGATAAGAGGTGTACAATAAACTATCAGCTACCGTCAGAAGGATGGATATGAGGTGTACAATAAACTAGCAGCTACCGTCCACAGGATGGATATGAGGTGTACAATAAACTAGCAGCTACCGTCAGGAGGACGGATAAGAGGTGTACAATAAACTATCAGCTACCGTCAGAAGGATGGATATGAGGTGTACAATAAACTAGCAGCTACCGTCCACAGGATGGATATGAGGTGCACAATAAACTAGCAGCTACCGTCCACAGGATGGATATGAGGTGTACAATAAACTAGCAACTACCGTCAGGAGGACGGATAAGAGGTGTACAATAAACTATCAGCTACCGTCAGAAGGATGGATATGAGGTGTACAATAAACTAGCAGCTACCGTCCACAGGATGGATATGAGGTGCACAATAAACTAGCAGCTACCGTCCACAGGATGGATACGAGGTGTACAATAAACTAGCAACTACCGTCAGGAGGACGGATAAGAGGTGTACAATAAACTATCAGCTACCGTCAGAAGGATGGATATGAGGTGTACAATAAACTAGCAGCTACCGTCCACAAGATGGATATTAGTTGAATAATACTCTAACTGCATGGACGGCAAAATCTAAAATTTAATCATAGCGAGAATATCCGTTCTGTTGTTGCAACTCGCCGGGCTGGTAGAGGGATGTGACACCTTTGTATAGAGGAGATTCTGGCTAATAAAATGTTGTTAATGTCTTTGTTCATCATAAATGTAAATGTACATTTACAAAATGCAAAATACAGATACTACATAAATCATTGGAAATTACTGTTATAACAAACTATGAAACTGTATCTAGAAAACATCTCGTAACCTGGAAACCTTCAGTTTAGGAGAGCAAAAAGTGATCACATATGTCAAGATCAGTAATATTCTAAAGTTGTGTTTTTTATTCAGGGCAAGTTTTTCTTAGTTTATGATAACATGCGCAGACAAGAGATTAACACAATTACTATAACATAAATCCTTCCAGCTGACATCTTTCACAATATGTCTGGTATATAAAGAAGACCCAGACCTCAGAGGACACAGGCAAACATCAGTTCTCCACGATGAAGTTTGTGAGTAATCTGTGTTGAATGAGCATATATATATGAGTATTTAATGAGAAAGCAAAGTTAGATATATAAATTTGCTTCTATAGAGAGACTGATATAGAGCTTCATGTTTAAGAAAGTAAATCACTGATGTTGTTTCTTCTGCAGACATCAGTGTTCATGGTTCTCCTGCTGGCAGTGGCCGCGGTCCTCGCCAGCCCCGCCCCGATACTGTTCAAGAAGGTTAAACCGATTAGCTTTAGTGCAGCTCCAGTCAGGACGGTTCCTGTCTACTACCCAGTCTACGTCGGCCACGGTGGCGGTCTTGGAGGTCTTCACAAAGGTGTTATCTTCTGAAATCACGGCTACGGACGGTAGACTCAGAGACGAACCCAAGGCTCGTCTAAGAGTATTGCCACCATGTTGTTGTGGAGAATGAAGCCAGTCAGTCATATGTAAAAGTAATGACATTATTTGCCACTATTTTTTCCCCCATTCTTATACTTTTCACCAAACTATTGTACCCAAACATTTTCTCTTGCTCTCTCCCATGCTGTTTCACCTTCATATTTTCTTATTCTCTTTCATGTTGTTTAACCAAAACAATTGTTCTTCATGCAAATAATTATATAAATATATTTTAAAAAGAAAAATCTATCTTTTTGAACCTTCTTGACTTAAATTAGAAATAATTCCGCAAAAATTAATCGAGGTAAAATTTGTCTCACATTTTTTCAGTTTTCTGATATTTATACACGTTTATGCAATATTTTCTTATGCTAATTATTAAATGCTTATATTAATTATGCTAATTAAACAGGGAGATTGCTTGAGGCATAGAAGACAGCAAATGTAGTCCCAATCTTTAAAAAAGGAGACAGACATGAAGCACTAAACTACAGACCAGTGTCACTGACATGTATAGTATGCAAAATCATGGAGAAGGTTATCAGGAGAAGAGTGGTGGATCACCTAGAAAGGAATGATCTCATCAGCAGCAGCCAACATGGTTTCAGGGACGGGAAATCCTGTTTCACAAACCTACTGCAGTCCTATGACAAGGTAACAGCAGTAAGACAAGAGAGAGAGGGGTGGGTGGATTGCATTTTCTTGGACTGCAAGAAGGCGTTTGACACAGTACCACACAAGAGATTAATGCAAAAACTGGAGGACCAAGCAGGGATAAAAAGGAAGGCACTACAATGGATCAGGGAATACTTGTCAGGAAGACAGCAGCGAGTAATGGTACGTGGCGAGGTGTCAGAGTGGGCACCTGTGACCAGCGGGGTCGCACAGGGGTCAGTCTTAGGACCAGTGCTGTTTCTGGTATTTGTGAACGACATGACAAAAGGAATAAACTCTGAGGTGTCACTGTTTGCAGATGACGTGAAGTTGATGAGTAGAATTCATTCGATCGAAGACCAGGCAGAACTACAAAGGGATCTGGACAGGCTGCAGACCTGGTCCAGCAATTGGCTCCTGGAGTTCAATCCCACCAAGTGCAAAGTCATGAAGATTAGGGAAGGGCAAAGAAGACCGCAGACGGAGTACAGTCTAGGGGGCCAGAGACTACAAACCTCACTCAAGGAAAAAGATCTTGGGGTGAGTATAACACCAGGCACATCTCCTGAATCGCACATCACCAAAATAACTGCTGCAGCATATGGGCGCCTAGCAAACCTCAGAACAGCATTCCGACATCTTAATAAGGAATCGTTCAGGACCCTGTACACCGTGTACGTTAGGCCCATATTGGAGTATGCGGCACCAGTTTGGAACCCACACCTAGCCAAGCACGTAAAGAAACTAGAGAAAGTGCAAAGGTTTGCCGCAAGACTAGTCCCAGAGCTAAGAGGTATGTCGTACGAGGAGAGGTTAAGGGAAATCAACCTGACGACACTGGAGGACAGGAGAGATAGGGGGGACATGATAACGACATACAAAATACTGAGAGGAATTGACAAGGTGGACAAAGACAGGATGTTCCAGAGATTGGACACAGTAACAAGGGGACACAGTTGGAAGCTGAAGACACAGATGAATCACAGGGATGTTAGGAAGTATTTCTTCAGCCACAGAGTAGTCAGGAAGTGGAATAGTTTGGGAAGAGATGTAGTGGAGGCAGGATCCATACATAGCTTTAAGCAGAGGTACGATAAAGCTCATGGTTCAGGGAGAGTGACTTAGTGGCGATCAGTGAAGAGGCGGGGCCAGGAGCTTTGACTCGACCTCTGCAACCTCAACTAGATGAGTACAACTAGGTGAGTATACACACACACACACACACACACACACACACACACACACACACACACACACACACACACACACACACACACACACACACACACACACACACACACACACACACACACACACACACACACACACACACACACACACACACACACACACACACACACACACACACACACACACACACACACACACACACACACACACACACACACACACACACACACACACACACACACACACACACACACACACACACACACACACACACACACACACACACACACACACACACACACACACACACACACACACACACACACACACACACACACACACACACACACACACACACACACACACACACACACACACACACACACACACACACACACACACACACACACACACACACACACACACACACACACACACACACACACACACACACACACACACACACACACACACACACACACACACACACACACAAACACACACACACACACACACACACACACACACACAAACACACACACACACACACTTAAGCTGAAACAACACAATATGATGTAGACATTTTTTCACCAGCGAAATTGTTTCAAGTCAAATATCTTGAGTCATATGACAACTTTCTTAATAATGTATTTGGCTGAGGCAAAAACGCAAATGCTAATTTAAATACGCTGAGGATCCACACAAGAACTAACAGATCTGTCAAATCAAAACTATTGTATTACCGTAGTCAACCTGACTTTTCTGGCAAATATCCAATATTTTCATGTAGCATGAAATATAAACTGTTAATATAAAATTTAAGGCACTCCTGATATCCCTCTTTTTTATCATACTTGCTGGAACTTTTGTAGATCCATATATTCTTGCGCTACCCTTCAGATGGTTATGACGTGCACAGTAAACTAGCAGTTACCGTCCACAGGATGGATATGAGGTGCACAATAAACTAGCAGCTACCGTCCAGAAGATGGATATGAGGTACACAATAAACTAGCAGCCACCGTCCACAGGATGGATATGAGGTGCACAATAAACTAGCAGCCACCGTCCACAGGATGGATATGAGGTGCACAATAAACTAGCAGCTATCGTCCACAGGATGGATATGAGGTGCACAATAAACTAGCAGCTACCGTCCACAGGATGAATATGAGATGTACAATAAACTAGCAGCTACCGTCCAGAAGATGGATAGGAGGTACACAATAAACTAGCAGCCACCGTCCACAGGATGGATATGAGGTGCACAATAAACTAGCAGCTACCGTCCAGAAGATGGATATGAGGTACACAATAAACTAGCAGCCACCGTCCACAGGATGGATATGAGGTGCACAATAAACTAGCAGCTATCGTCCACAGGATGGATATGAGGTGCACAATAAACTAGCAGCCACCGTCCACAGGATCGATATGAGGTACACAATAAACTAGCAGCCACCGTCCACAGGATGGATATGAGGTGTACAATAAACTAGCAGCTACAGTCCACAGGATGGATATGAGGTGCACAATAAACTAGCAGCTACCGTCCACAGGATGGATATGAGGTGCACAATAAACTAGCAGCTACCGTCCACAGGATGGATATGAGGTGCACAATAAACTAGCAGCTACCGTCCACAGGATGGATATGAGGTGCACAATAAACTAGCAGCTACCGTCCAGAAGATGGATATGAGGTACACAATAAACTAGCAGCCACCGTCCACAGGATGGATATGAGGTGCACAGTAAACTAGCAGCTACCATCCACAGGATGGATATGAGGTGCACAATAAACTAGCAGCTATCATCCACAGGATGGATATGAGGTGCACAATAAACTAGCAGCTACCATCCACAGGACGGATATGAGGTGCACAATAAACTAGCAGCTTCCGTCCACAGGATGGATATGAGGTGCACAATAAACTAGCAGCTACCGTCCACAGGATGGATATGAGGTACACAATAAACTAGCAGCTACCGTCCACAGGATGGATATGTGGTGCACAATAAACTAGCAGCTGCCATCCACAGGATGGATATGAGGTGCACAATAAACTAGCAGCTACCGTCCACAGGATGGATATGAGGTGCACAATAAACTAGCAGCTACCGTCCACAGGATGGATATGAGGTGCACAATAAACTAGCAGCTACCGTCCACAGGATGGATATGAGGTGCACAATAAACTAGCAGCTACCGTCCACAGGATGGATATTAGGTGCACAATAAACTAGCAGCTACCATCCACAGGATGGATATGAGGTGCACAATAAAGTAGCAGCTACCGTCCACAGGATGGATATGAGGTGCACAATAAACTAGCAGCTACCATCCACAGGATGGGTATGAGGTGCACAATAAACTAGCAGCTACCGTCCACAGGATGGATATGAGGTGCACAATAAACTAGCAGCTACCGTTCACATGATTGATATTAGGTGCACAATACTCTAACTGCATCGACTGCAAAAATCTAAATTTAATCATAGCGAGAATATCCATTCTGTTGTTGCAACTCGCCGGGCTGGTAAAGGGATGTGACACCTTTGTATAGAGGAGATTCAGGAAAAAAATTGTTAATTAAATTATGATAAAGACAATAGTCATGTGTTCCTGGATTCTGACTAACTAATAAAATGTTGTTAATCTCTTTGTACATTTTTAATGTGGCATTATTAATCACTAAGTTTATGCATAAAAAAAACATACCACTGGCGGGGTTAAAACTCGCGATCAAAACTCCAGACCCCGCCAGTGGTATGGTTTATTTGCAATCGTGTCATTACGATTCCGTGAGTTAAGTTTATACACAATTGAGAAATGCCAAATACAGATACTACAAAAATCTTTGAAATTTTCTATGAAACTGCCTGAAAACAATTTTCACTAATTTTATATTTTTGCCGTTTATTTGTTTCCATTATTTAAAAAAAAATCTACTGATGCAATGTATTCAGAAGACATCTCGTAAAACTGGAACCTTCAGTTTACGAGAGCAAAAAGTGACCATATATGTCAAGATCAGTAGCATCCTATAGTTGTTTATTATTCAATGATCTTCATAATTCATGAGAACATGCGCTGACAAGACATGATGCAATCACTACAACATAAATCCTTCTTTCTGACATCCTTCATATGTCTGGTATATAAAGAAGACCCGGAATTCGGAGGACACAGGCAAACATCAGTTCTCCACGATGAAGTTTGTGAGCATTCTCTCCTGAATTAGTATATATTCATGTGTATTCTATGAGCACGCAAAGCTAGATATATAAATTTGTTTTTGTAGAGTGAATGATAGTCTCTCATGTTATAAATAATCACTGATGGTGTTTCTTCTGCAGACGTCGATGTTCTTGGTTTTCCTGCTGGCAATGGCCGCGGTTCTCGCTATCCTCTCCTCTATACTGATCAATAAGATTTTACCAATTGATATTAACACAGCTCTTGTCAGGGTGATTCCTGTCTAGTACCCAGTCTATGTAGCCACGACGGCAGTTTTGGAGGCCTTCATAAAAGTGTTAGATTCTGAAATTACAGCTACGGACGGTAGATTCAGAGACGAATCCAAGGTTCTTCTAATAAGAATATTGCCACAGTGTGGCTATTGAGAATGTAGCCAATCAGCTAGATGTAAAAAAAATATTGGCGTTATTTGACACCATTGTTACGACGGTCTTGTGTTTTCCTCCTTACTGTTTCACACAAACATTATCTTACTCAGTCCCATAGTTTTTAATTAATATACTTAATGAAAATAATGACGTAAACATATAAAGAAAACAAAAATAATCTATTTTAATCTTCTCAATCTAAAGTAAAAATAATTCTAAAAAAAAACTACACGACATAGAAAATGATGTCTTTTTTTTTTTTACTTCCTTCAAGCATTTTCAGTCAATATGTTCCTCAAGTAAATGATGTTGTGTTGATGTGAAATATTCAAATGGGATCAACATTCCTATGGGGTTTTATTGATCAGCGCCGGCGTCGTCTGAACTGATTTTGTCTAAGGAAAATAAACTTGCGTTTACTTGTTCTTTAGGTACCTATTTAATAGAGTACAGACAACACATCCTGAGGATAAAACAAATGATGAAAGAGTTGATTTATTGGGGTGAATCCTGTTTTCCTATTTACTACTGAAAGGGTCATTAAGACTGAAAGTCACCTGCTCACAATTAGTCAAGAGAACTTCAATCCCTAAAATCTTCTGAAGACGATCACAGTTAGAGGTCGAAAAATTGAGATATTACCTCATTTCTGGGTTTCTGTTTCCATGAGCTTCTTTCCTTTATGTAAAATCCTTTTCTAAGATATAGACACAGATAGACAGAAAGACAGACAGACAGAGAGACATATAGACACACACACACACACACACACACACACACACACACACACACACACACACACACACACACACACACACACACACACACACACACACACACACACACACACCTGTGTCACAAACCTACTAGAGTTTTATGACAAGGTGACAGAAGTAAGACAAGAGAGAGAGGGGTGGGTGGATTGCATATTCTTGGACTGCAAGAAGGCGTTTGACACAGTTCCGCACAAGAGATTAGTGCAAAAACTGGAGGACCAAGTAGGGATAACAGGGAAGGCACTACAATGGATCAGGGAATACTTGTCAGGAAGACAGCAGCGAGTCATGGTACGTGGCGAGGTGTCAGAGTGGGCACCTGTGACCAGCGGGGTCCCACAGGGGTCAGTCCTAGGACCAGTGCTTTTTCTGGTATTTGTGAACGACATGACGTAAGGAATAGACTCTGAGGTGTCCCTGTTTGCAGATGATGTGAGGTTGATGAGAAGAATTCATTCGATCGCAGACCAGGCAGAACTACAAAGGGATCTGGACAGGCTACAGACCTGGTCCAACAATTGGCTCCTGGAGTTCAATCCCACCAAGTGCAAAGTCATGAAGATTGGGGAAGGGCAATGAAGACCGTAGACGGAGTACAGTCTAGGGGGCCAGAGACTACAAACCTCACTCAAGGAAAAAGATCTTGGGGTGAGTATAACACCAGGCACATCTCCTGAAGCGCACATCAACCAAATAACTGCTGCAGCATATGGGCGCCTAGCAAACCTCAGAACAGCATTCCGACACCTTAATAAGGAATCGTTCAGGACCCTGTACACCGTGTACGTTAGGCCCATATTGGAGTAAGAGCTCTAGTTTGGAATCCACACCTAGCCAAACGAGTAAGGAAACTAGACAAAGTGCAAAGGTTTGTAACAAGACTAGTCCTGCAGCTAAGGGGCATGTCATACGAGGAGAGGTTAAGCGAAGTCTACCTGACGACACTGGAGGACAGGAGAAATAGGGGGAATATGATAACTACATATAAAATGCTGAGACGAATCGACAAGGTGGACAGAGACAGGATTTCCCAGAGATGGCACACAGCAACAAGGGGTCACAATTGGAAGTTGAAGACTCATATGAATCACAGGGATGTTAGGAAGTATTTCCTCAGTCACAGAGTTGTCAGGAAGTGAAACAGTTTGGGAATTGATGTAGTGGAGGCAGGATCCATACATAGCTTTAAGAAGAGGTATGATAAAGCTTATGGAGCAGGAAGATTGACCTCGTAGCAACCAGTGAGGAGGCGGGGCCAGGAGCTATGAATCGACCCCTTCAACCACAATTAGGTAAGTACAATTAGAAGAGTACACACACACACACACGCACACACACACACACACGCACACACACACACACACACACACACACACACACACACACACACACACACACACACACACACACACACACACACACACACATACAGATCTTAGTCAGATGACGACACACTCACTAGAACCTTTCGTCAAGGCAAAAACATAACAGTTAACTTGACAAAACTGAATCTATTCATGTAAAAAGCTTGCGACCTTCACTTATAGTAACATATATATTATTATTACAGTATATCAGACATTTTAAGCAATTATACTAACTTCGCATATAAGGGAGAATATATATATGTAAATATTAGTCTACATGAACATCTGTTAAACTTTTTGTGGCCACCTTACTGGCACTCTTGTAGATCCATATATTCTTACCCTGCCCCTCACAGGATGGTTATGGAGTGCACAATAAAATAACAGCTACCGTTTACTGTATGGATATTAGGTGCACAATAAAATAGTATCTACTGTCCACTGAATGGATGTGAGGTGCACAATAAACTAGCAGTTACCATCAACATGATGGATATGAGGTTCACAATAAACTAGCAGTTACCGTCAACATGGTGTATATGAGGTGCACAATAAACTAGCAGTTACCGTCAACATGATGGATATGAGTGCACAATAAACTAGCAGTTACCGTCAACATGATGGATATGAGGTGCACAATAAACTAGCAGTTACCGTCAACATGATGGATATGAGGTGCACAATAAACTAGCAGTTACCGTCAACATGATGGATATGAGGTGCACAATAAACTAGCAGTTACCGTCAACATGATGGATATGAGGTGCACAATAAACTAGCAGTTACCGTCAACATGATGGATATGAGGTGCACAATAAACTAGCAGTTACCGTCAACATGATGGATATGAGGTTCACAATAAACTAGCAGTTACCGTCAACATGATGGATATGAGGTGCACAATAAACTAGCAGTTACCGTCAACATGATGGATATGAGGTTCACAATAAACTAGCAGTTACCGTCAACATGATGTATATGAGGTGCACAATAAACTAGCAGTTACCGTCAACATGATGTATATGAGGTGCACAATAAACTAGCAGTTACCGTCAACATGATGGATATGAGGTGCACAATAAATTAGCAGTTACCGTCAACATGATGGATATGAGGTGCACAATAAACTAGCAGTTACCGTCAACATGATGGATATGAGGTGCACAATAAACTAGCAGTTACCGTCAACATGATGGATGTGAGGTGCACAATAAACTAGCAGTTACCGTCAACATGATGGATGTGAGGTGCACAATAAACTAGCAGTTACCGTCAACATGATGGATATGAGGTGCACAATAAACTAGCAGTTACCGTCAACATGATGGATATGAGTGCACAATACGCTTCCCGCATCGACGGCAAAATCTAAATTTAATCATAGAGAGAATATATGTTGAGTTACTGCAACTCGCTGGGCTGGTAAAGGGATGTGACACCTTTGTGTAGAGGAGATTCAGGAAAAAAAATAGCTAATTAAATTATGATTCTAACTAACTACTGAAATGTTTATCTCTTTGTACCTCATAAATGTGACGTTATTTGTCACTAAATAAATGTATAATTACATAATACAAAATATAAACACTACAAAAATCAATGAAAATTGTTAATATTATAACAAACTACAAAACTGCTTAAAAATAATTAATTTTCAATAATTTTATATTTTGTCGTTGTTTTCTTTTATTTAAAAGCATTATTTTGTATTGATACAAAAAAAATAGACAGCACTTAACCCAGAAACCTTTATTTTACGAGAGTAAAAAAGTGACAACATACGTCAAGATCAACAGCATCCAAAAACTTTTATTAATTCAGGACAAGTTTTTCTTAAATTATGAGCACATGTGCTGACGAGAGACTAACGTAATTACTGTAACGTAAATTCTTCCAGCTGATATCCCTGTCGTAGATGGTGGTATATAAAGAAGACCAGACCTCAGAGAACACAGGCAAACGTCAGTTCTCCACCATGAAGTTTGTGAGTAATTTGTGCTGTGTATTTTAGTTTAAATATATGTATATATATGTATATATATATATATATATATATATATATATATATATATATATATATATATATATATATATATATATTTATATATATATATATATATATATATATATATATATATATATATATATATATATATATATATATATATATATATAAAATATATATATATATAAATATATATATATATATAAATATATATATATATATATATATAGATATATATATACATATAAATATATATATATATATAAAAATATATATATATATATATATAATCACTGTTTTTGCAGAGGTGCTCAGAACACAACAGTTTAGAAGCATATACGTATAAAGATACACAACAAATCCCTCCATACTGCCAATATCCCAAACCCCTCCTTTAGAGTGCATTCATTGTACTTCCCATTTCCAGGACTCAAGTCCGACTATATGAAAATAACCGGTTTCCCTGAATGCCTTCACTAAATATTACCCTGCTCACACTCCAACAGATCGTCAGGTCCCAAATACCATTTGTCTCCATTCACTCCTATCTAACACTCTCATACACGCTTGCTGGAAGTCCAAACCCCTCGCCCACAACACCTCCTTTACCCCCTCCCTCCAACCTTTTCGAGGACGACCCCTACCCCGCCTTCCTTCCCCTACAGATTTATACGCTCTCCATGTCATTCTACTTTGATACCTTTTCTCTAAATGACCAAACCACCTCAACAACCCCTTTTCAGCCCTCTGACTAATACTTTTATTAACTCCACACCTTCTCTTAATTTCCACACTCCGAATTTTCAGCATAATATTTACACCACACATTGCCCTTAGACAGGACATCTCCACTGCCTCCAACCGCATAGACAGAACTTGCTATTTTGGCTAAAATAGCAACGCACTTCTTGCCGAATAAGACAAGCAAAAATTTGAGTATGCAGTAATTTCGCAAAAATCATTCTGAACATAAGGAGAAAATCTATATTTCATCATGCTTGTTTATTATTAAATTATTGTAAACTTATTTAAAATATATTTAGTTGTATTAAGCTAACTTAAATTGCGCTTGTTATAATAAGGTTAGGTAAGTTTCTTTAAGTTGTTTTGGTACAAAATTATTAATTTTTACATTAACATAAATGAAAAATGTATCTCATTAAACTGATAAGAGAAAATTTTAGAGAGGGCTTAATTTCAAATGAGTTCTTGCTGATTGTCCAGTTTTACCTATATATATATATATATATATATATATATATATATATATATATATATATATATATATATATATATATATATATATATATATATATATATATATATATATATATGTGAGTAAATCACTGATGTTGTTTCTTCTGCAGACATCAGTGTTCATGGTTCTCCTGCTGGCAGTGGCCGCGGTCCTCGCCAGCCCCGCCCCGATACTGTTCAAGAAGGTTAAACCGATTAGCTTTAGTGCAGCTCCTGTCAGGACGGTTCCTGTCTACTACCCAGTCTACGTCGGCCACGGTGGCGGTCTTGGAGGTCTTCACAAAAGTGTTATCTTCTGAAATCACGGCTACGGACGGTAGACTCAGAGACGAACCCAAGGCTCGTCTAAGAGTATTGCCACCATGTTGTTGTGGAGAATGAAGCCAGTCAGTCATATGTAAAAATAATGACATTATTTGCCACTATTTTTCCCCCAGTCTTATACTTTTCACCAAACTATTGTACCCAAACATTTTCTCTTGCTCTCTCCCATGCTGTTTCACCTTCATATTTTCTTATTCTCTTTCATGTTGTTTAACCAAAACAATTGTTCTTCATGCAAATGATTATATAAATATATTTTCCAAAGAAAAATCTATCTTTTTGAACCTTCTTGACTTAAATTAGAAATAATTCCGCAAAAATTAATCGAGGTAAAATTTGTCTCACATTTTTTTCAGTTTTTCTGATATTTATACACGTTTATGCAATATTTTATTATGTTAATTATTCAGTACTTATATTAATTATGCTAATTAATCAATGCTCATACGAGCACTGTAATTAACTTCAGAAATATTCATATATCTTCAACTTTCCTAAGATCCAGTATTCGACCAGCAAATTAAAATAAAAATACTTGTAAAGCCATTATGATAGTCACATAAATTTTTCACGAAAGAAATAGATGCACAGATTCTATAAATGTAGATATTACGAAAGATTTTGAAAGCCTTATTCATCAGAAACAAGTCGAAAACTGAAAAAACAGTTCTGTGATAAATTGGTTTCAAAACCGAGAAGTTGAAGACTGAGACACTTATGTTGCATTAGTGTCTCAATCTTCAAAAACAGTTGATGGGAGGAAAGACAAACTGGAACAGTGGGTGAGAGATTTTTTTTTATTTGAGATTAAAGTGCAGAGATAAGAGGAACTTCCGATGTAGTGGTTTAGAAAACTTGCAAGCTGAAGACTGAGATACTTGTGCAACATTTGGGAATCTTTTTTGAGGAAACGTTTCGCCAGCTAGCGGCTTCTTCAGTCTAATGCAGAGAAGAACTGAGAAAGATCAGGAGGAGCTTAAGGAAATCAGTCCCTCA
The DNA here is from genome assembly GCF_038502225.1 of Cherax quadricarinatus. NCBI lineage: Eukaryota > Metazoa > Arthropoda > Malacostraca > Decapoda > Parastacidae > Cherax > Cherax quadricarinatus. The sequence goes on along the minus strand of NC_091296.1, from coordinate 54,315,961 downwards.
GTCTGGAGTCGATGTTTTCAGTCCAATTGACTGACTGAACACATCGACTCCTAGGCAGAGGGACTGATTACCTCAAACTCCTCATCATCTTTCTCAGTTCTTCTCTGTAGTGAACTGAAGAAGCCACTGGCTGGCCAAACGTTAACTCAGTAAAGAATCCCAAGTGTTGCACAAGTGTCTAAGTCTTCAAGAGAGGGAAGGAGAGGCAGCAAGTGTTGTGGTCAGGCTGGTGTGAGAGAGGGTAGGTGAGGCAGCAAGTGTTGTGGTCAGGCTGGTGTGAGAGAGGGTAGGTGAGGCAGCAAGTGCCCTGGTCAGGCTGGTGTGAGAGAGGGTAGGATAGGCAGCAAGTGTTGTGGTCAGGCTGGTGTGAGAGAGGGTAGGTGAGGCAGCAAGTGTTTTGGTCAGGCTGGTGTGAGAGAGGGTAGGTGAGGCAGCAAGTGTTGTGGTCAGGCTGGTGTGAGAGAGGGTAGGTGAGGAAGCAAGTGTTGTGGTCAGGCTGGTGTGAGAGAGGGTAGGTGAGGCAGCAAGTGTTGTGGTCAGGCTGGTGTGAGAGAGGGTAGGAGAGGCAGCAAGTGTTGTGGTCAGGCTGGTGTGAGAGAGGGTAGGTGAGGCAGCAAGTGTTGTGGTCAGGCTGGTGTGAGAGAGGGTAGGTGAGGCAGCAAGTGTTTTGGTCAGGCTGGTGTGAGAGAGGGTAGGATAGGCAGCAAGTGTTGTGGTCAGGCTGGTGTGAGAGAGGGTAGGTGAGGCAGCAAGTGTTGTGGTCAGGCTGGTGTGAGAGAAGGAAGGAGAGGCATCAAGTGTTGTGGTCAGGCTGGTGTGAGAGAGAGTAGGAGAGGCAGCAAGTGTTTTGGTCAGGCTGGTGTGAGAGAGGGTAGGTGAGGCAGCAAGTGTTGTGGTCAGGCTGGTGTGAGAGAAGGAAGGAGAGGCATCAAGTGTTGTGGTCAGGCTGGTGTGAGAGAGAGTAGGAGAGGCAGCAAGTGCCCTGGTCAGGCTGGTGTGAGAGAGGGTAGGTGAGGCAGCAAGTGTTGTGGTCAGGCTGGTGTGAGAGAAGGAAGGAGAGGCATCAAGTGTTATGGTCAGGCTGGTGTGAGAGAGAGTAGGAGAGGCAGCAAGTGCCCTGGTCAGGCTGGTGTGAGAGAGGGTAGGTGAGGCAGCAAGTATTGTGGTCAGGCTGGTGTGAGAGAAGGAAGGAGAGGCATCAAGTGTTGTGGTCAGGCTGGTGTGAGAGAGAGTAGGAGAGGCAGCAAGTGTCCTGGTCAGGCTGGTGTGAGAGAGGGTAGGTGAGGCAGCAAGTGTTGTGGTCAGGCTGGTGTGAGAGAGGGTAGGTGAGGCAGCAAGTGTTTTGGTCAGGCTGGTGTGAGAGAGGGTAGGTGAGGCAGCAAGTGTTGTGGTCAGGCTGGTGTGAGAGAGGGTAGGTGAGGCAGCAAGTGTTGTGGTCAGGCTGGTGTGAGAGAGGGTAGGTGAGGCAGCAAGTGTTTTGGTCAGGCTGGAGTGAGAGAAGGAAGGAGAGGCATCAAGTGTTGTGGTCAGGCTGGTGAGAGAGAGAGAGTAGGAGAGGCAGCAAGTGCCCTGGTCAGGCTGGTGTGAGAGAGGGTAGGTGAGGCAGCAAGTGTTGTGGTCAGGCTGGTGTGAGAGAGGGTAGGTGAGGCAGCAAGTGTTTTGGTCAGGCTGGTGTGAGAGAGGGTAGGTGAGGCAGCAAGTGTTGTGGTCAGGCTGGTGTGAGAGAGGGTAGGTGAGGCAGCAAGTGTTGTGGTCAGGCTGGTGTGAGAGAGGGTAGGATAGGCAGCAAGTGTTGTGGTCAGGCTGGTGTGAGAGAGGGTAGGTGAGGCAGCAAGTGTTTTGGTCAGGCTGGTGTGAGAGAAGGAAGGAGAGGCATCAAGTGTTGTTGTCAGGCTGGTGTGAGAGAGAGTAGAAAAGGCAGCAAGTGCCCTGGTCAGGCTGGTGTGAGAGAGGGTAGGTGAGGCAGCAAGTGTTGTGGTCAGGCTGGTGTGAGAGAGGGTAGGTGAGGCAGCAAGTGTTTTGGTCAGGCTGGTGTGAGAGAGGGTAGGTGAGGCAGCAAGTGTTGTGGTCAGGCTGGTGTGAGAGAGGGTAGGTGAGGCAGCAAGTGTTGTGGTCAGGCTGGTGTGAGAGAGGGTAGGATAGGCAGCAAGTGTTGTGGTCAGGCTGGTGTGAGAGAGGGTAGGTGAGGCAGCAAGTGTTGTGGTCAGGCTGGTGTGAGAGAGGGTAGGATAGGCAGCAAGTGTTGTGGTCAGGCTGGTGTGAGAGAGGGTAGGTGAGGCAGCAAGTGTTTTGGTCAGGCTGGTGTGAGAGAAGGAAGGAGAGGCATCAAGTGTTGTGGTCAGGCTGGTGTGAGAGAGAGTAGAAGAGGCAGCAAGTGCCCTGGTCAGGCTGGTGTGAGAGAGGGTAGGTGAGGCAGCAAGTGTTGTGGTCAGGCTGGTGTGAGAGAGGGTAGGTGAGGCAGCAAGTGTTGTGGTCAGGCTGGTGTGAGAGAGGGTAGGTGAGGCAGCAAGTGTTGTGGTCAGGCTGGTGTGAGAGAGGGTAGGTGAGGCAGCAAGTGTTGTGGTCAGGCTGGTGTGAGAGAGGGTAGGATAGGCAGCAAGTGTTGTGGTCAGGCTGGTGTGAGAGAGGGTAGGTGAGGCAGCAAGTGTTGTGGTCAGGCTGGTGAGAGAGAGAGAGTAGGAGAGGCAGCAAGTGCCCTGGTCAGGCTGGTGTGAGAGAGGGTAGGTGAGGCAGCAAGTGTTGTGGTCAGGCTGGTGTGAGAGAGGGTAGGTGAGGCAGCAAGTGTTTTGGTCAGGCTGGTGTGAGAGAGGGTAGGTGAGGCAGCAAGTGTTGTGGTCAGGCTGGTGTGAGAGAGGGTAGGTGAGGCAGCAAGTGTTGTGGTCAGGCTGGTGTGAGAGAGGGTAGGATAGGCAGCAAGTGTTGTGGTCAGGCTGGTGTGAGAGAGGGTAGGTGAGGCAGCAAGTGTTTTGGTCAGGCTGGTGTGAGAGAAGGAAGGAGAGGCATCAAGTGTTGTGGTCAGGCTGGTGTGAGAGAGAGTAGAAGAGGCAGCAAGTGCCCTGGTCAGGCTGGTGTGAGAGAGGGTAGGTGAGGCAGCAAGTGTTGTGGTCAGGCTGGTGTGAGAGAGGGTAGGTGAGGCAGCAAGTGTTTTGGTCAGGCTGGTGTGAGAGAGGGTAGGTGAGGCAGCAAGTGTTGTGGTCAGGCTGGTGTGAGAGAGGGTAGGTGAGGCAGCAAGTGTTGTGGTCAGGCTGGTGTGAGAGAGGGTAGGATAGGCAGCAAGTGTTGTGGTCAGGCTGGTGTGAGAGAGGGTAGGTGAGGCAGCAAGTGTTGTGGTCAGGCTGGTGTGAGAGAGGGTAGGATAGGCAGCAAGTGTTGTGGTCAGGCTGGTGTGAGAGAGGGTAGGTGAGGCAGCAAGTGTTTTGGTCAGGCTGGTGTGAGAGAAGGAAGGAGAGGCATCAAGTGTTGTGGTCAGGCTGGTGTGAGAGAGAGTAGGAGAGGCAGCAAGTGCCCTGGTCAGGCTGGTGTGAGAGAGGGTAGGTGAGGCAGCAAGTGCCCTGGTCAGGCTGGTGTGAGAGAGGGTAGGTGAGGCAGCAAGTGTTGTGGTCAGGCTGGTGTGAGAGAGGGTAGGTGAGGCAGCAAGTGTTGTGGTCAGGCTGGTGTGAGAGAGGGTAGGTGAGGCAGCAAGTGCCCTGGTCAGGCTGGTGTGAGAGAGGGTAGGTGAGGAAGCAAGTGTTGTGGTCAGGCTGGTGTGAGAGAGGGTAGGTGAGGAAGCAAGTGTTGTGGTCAGGCTGGTGTGAGAGAGGGTAGGTGAGGAAGCAAGTGTTGTGGTCAGGGTGGTGTGAGAGAGGGTAGGTGAGGCAGCAAGTGTTGTGGTCAGGCTGGTGTGAGAGAGGGTAGGTGAGGAAGCAAGTGTTGTGGTCAGGCTGGTGTGAGAGAAGGAAGGAGAGGCATCAAGTGTTGTGGTCAGGCTGGTGTGAGAGAGAGTAGGAGAGGCAGCAAGTGCCCTGGTCAGGCTGGTGTGAGAGAGGGTAGGTGAGGCAGCAAGTGCCCTGGTCAGGCTGGTGTGAGAGAGGGTAGGTGAGGCAGCAAGTGTTGTGGTCAGGCTGGTGTGAGAGAGGGTAGGTGAGGCAGCAAGTGTTGTGGTCAGGCTGGTGTGAGAGAGGGTAGGTGAGGCAGCAAGTGCCCTGGTCAGGCTGGTGTGAGAGAGGGTAGGTGAGGAAGCAAGTGTTGTGGTCAGGCTGGTGTGAGAGAGGGTAGGTGAGGAAGCAAGTGTTGTGGTCAGGCTGGTGTGAGAGAGGGTAGGTGAGGCAGCAAGTGTTGTGGTCAGGCTGGTGTGAGAGAGGGTAGGTGAGGCAGCAAGTGTTGTGGTCAGGCTGGTGTGAGAGAGGGTAGGTGAGGCAGCAAGTGCCCTGGTCAGGCTGGTGTGAGAGAGGGTAGGTGAGGCAGCAAGTGTTGTGGTCAGGCTGGTGTGAGAGAGGGTAGGTGAGGCAGCAAGTGTTGTGGTCAGGCTGGTGTGAGAGAGGGTAGGTGAGGCAGCAAGTGTTGTGGTCAGGCTGGTGTGAGAGAGGAAAACGTCAGCAGTGAGAGTTCTTCCAGAATTGTTTAATATATAAAAAACACCTCTGGAGAAAGAATATAAAATATTTAAATATATTTGTGAATAATGCAAAATTCCTATAAACAATAAATTATGAAAAATAGTTTTATTCCTTACAACAAACCTTGAATAAATACAACAGATTTTATGATGGGTGATTGGGTTCAATGTGCATAAACTCTATGCAATGGAAATGTAAACAGTTGTATACAAGCAACATGGAGAATGTAGACTGTAGCAAACTAATGAAAGTGTTAGAGAGAAAAAAAATATACATAAGGAAGTTATCCATTTTGCTTAATAATTGGACGTGAGTGAACATCCTCTTTGGTTACGTAGATAAAGGCGGCTTCGGTTACGCTCTTGTCCAGACGATCCCTGTCCACTTCGCGTCTTCTTCGGTTGTGGCTACAGTAGTGGCTTCGACAGCGACTATGGTAGTAGCGTCGGTAGCGGCTGCAGAGGTGATTTCTGAGACGTGAAAGCAGGTAGTCACTTCGGAGGTCAGGGCTACGACGGTGGACTCGTCTAAGAGTATTGCCACCAGGAAACTGTTGAGAATATTGCCAGTCAGCCAAATGTAAAAATATCTGGCCTTATTTTCAACTATTCTTGCCCATTCTTACTCTCCTGTACTGTTTTAAACAGACATTCTGTTACTCTCTTACATTGTTTTACTCAAATATTTTCTTACCCCCTTCCCCCATACTTTTTCTCTCAAACATTCTCTTACTCTGTTTGAGTAAGAGAATGTCAGATAGTAAGATTCTCTTACTATCCCTTACTCTTTAATCATTACAATTCGTGAGAGTGATTATGTAAATATAATTTAATAATCTATTTATATTTTCTACAAGATGTGTGTGTGTGTGTGTGTGTGTGTGTGTGTGTGTGTGTGTGTGTGTGTGTGTGTGTGTGTGTGTGTGTGTGTGTGTGTGTGTGTGTGTGTGTGTGTGTGTGTGTGTGTGTGTGTGTGTGTGTGTGTGTGTGTGTGTGTGTGTGTGTGTGTGTGTGTGTGTGTGTGTCTGTGTGTGTGTGTGTGTGTACTCACCTAATTGTACTCACCTAATTGTGGTTGCAGGGGTCGAGACTCAGCTCCTGACCCCGCCTCTTCACTGATCGCTACTGGGTCCTCTCTCTATCTGCTTCCTGAGCTTTGTCATACCTCTTCTTAAAACTATGTATGGTTCCTGCCTCCACTACTTCACTTGCTAGGCTATTCCACTTGCTGACAACTCTATGACTGAAGAAATACTTCCTAACGTCCCTGTGACTCGTCTGAGTCTTCAGCTTCCAGTTGTGACCCCTTGTCCCTGTGTCCCCCTCTCTGGAACATCCTATCTCTGTCCACCTTGTCTATTCCCCGCAGTATCTTGTATGTCGTTATCATGTCTCCCCTGACCCTTCTGTCCTCCAGTGTCGTCAGCCCGATTTCCCTTAACCTTTCCTCGTACGACATTCCCTTGAGCTCTGGGACTAGCCTTGTTGCAAACCTTTGTACTTTCTCTAACTTCTTGACGTGCTTGACCAGGTGTGGGTTCCAGACTGGTGCTGCATACTCCAGTATGGGCCTAACATACACAGTGTACAGTGTCTTGAACGATTCCTTATTAAGGTATCGGAACGCTATTCTCAGGTTTGCCAGGCGCCCGTATGCTGCAGCGGTTATTTGGTTGATGTGTGCCTCCGGTGATGTGCTCGGTGTTATGGTCACCCCAAGGTCTTTCTCCCTGAGTGAGGTCTGTAGTCTTTGTCCACCTAGCCTATACTCTGTCTGCGGTCTTCTTTGCCCCTCCCCAATCTTCATGACTTTGCATTTGGCTGGATTGAATTCGAGAAGCCAGTTACTGGACCACATGTCCAGCCTCTCCAGGTCTCTTTGCAGTCCGATTTAATTCTTCTCATCAACTTCACGTCATCTGCGAACAGGGACACTTCAGAGTCTATTCCTTCCATCATGTCGTTCACATATATCAAAAATAGCACTGGTCCTAGAACTGACGCCTGTGGGACCCCGCTCGTAACAGGCGCCCACTGTGATACCTCTTCACGTACCATGACTCGTTGCTGCCTCCCTGTCAGGTATTCCCTCATCCATTGCAGTGCCCTTCCTTTTACGTGTGCCTGATCCTCCAGCTTCTGCACTAATCTCTTGTGGGGAACTGTGTCAAAGGCCTTCCTGCAGTCTAGGAAAACGCAATCTACCCAACCCTCTCTCTCGTGTCTTACTTCTGTTACCTTGTCATAAAACTCCAGGAGGTTTGTGATACAAGATTTGCCTTCCATGAACCCATGCTGGTTTTCATTTATAATCTTGTTCCTTTCCAGGTGTTCGACCACTCTCCTCCTGATAATCTTCTCCATGACTTTACACACAATACATGTCAGAGACACAGGTCTGTAGTTTAGTGCCTCGTTTCTGTTTCCTTTCTTAAATATGGGGACTACATTAGCTGTCTTCCATTTCTCAGGTAGTTGCCCAGTTTCAAGGGATGTGTTGAAGATTGTGGCGGAGATGGGGAGATGTTGTCCGGTCCCATCGCGTGTGTGTGTGTGTGTGTGTGCGTGTGTGTGCGTGTGTGTGTGTGTGTGTGTGTGTGTGTGTGTGTGTGTGTGTGTGTGTGTGTGTGTGTGTGTGTGTGTGTGTGTGTGTGTGTGTGTGTGTGTGTGTGTGTGTGTGTGTGTGTGCGTGTGTGTGTGTGTCTGTGTGTGTGTGTGTGTGTGTGTGTGTGTGTGTGTGTGTGTGTGTGTGTGTGTGTGTGTGTGTGTGTGTGTGTGTGTGTTTGTAATGTTAACTGTGATCTCTTTTTCTATTTACATTAATCTCTCTGCTACCCTTTCTTGCGCTATTATTATCAAGCAATGGTGACGCTTTTATTGAATAAACCTTAAAGACATCCATTTCATAATGATTGCCTATAAATAACAAAAAAAAGGCACAATACCGTGACTGGAACCATACACAAATAACCCGCACATAGAAGAGAGGAACCATATTTGACTGGCTCCACGTCCTCCATACTACCTCCACCACTACTACCTTCTACCTTCACTACTACCACTACCACCTCCTGGCCTATATATAATCCCTCCTTCTCTCCTTTTCGTTAGTGTTACTTTGTAAATGGTCCAAGTCGGACCGAAACGTAGTCGTCAGGTTCTCTCTTCTATGTGCGGGTTATTGGTGATTGCCAATATTTTCACTGGCATCACTGACAAAATTAGTCTGTCTTCCACTAAAACAAAACCTCAGAAATATTAATTTTGAATTATTAATGACAAGTATCAGAAAAATCGTAATCCTTCGAAAATTATCAACGAAAGCGACATCATGTTTGCGTATTTATCAGAGGTTGTAGGTTCGTACCTTTGAGCTTAGTCAAGGGAGTAGATACCCGGGTATCATCCTGTCGGAATTAACACTGGCCAACAGTAGACGATGACACACACAGTCTTGTATCATATACACGTACTAGGCTGTGGCTGAGCACTGTGCCTCACATAAGTCTGCCTGAACACTGAGCCTCACACAAGAGCGTAATACAAGAATGTTTCACACAACATTGTATACAAGCATGAATGTAGCATACAATACCGAGCACACGCAAGACTGTATCACGCAACACCGCTCACACACAAGAATGTAACACGTAATACCATTCACACACAAGATGTTAACACGTAACACCATTCACGCACACGACTGTAACACAGGACACTGTGCAACACAACAGGACAGAGGCAATTTCGGGCCAGCCTTTACTTTGACGAGGGAACCAGTTCCTGTGATCCACCACGCCTTTCCCTGAAGGTGATGAGAGCACACCAGCTGGACCACTAACTATTGAGCATTCACCCGAACACACACACACACACATCACTACACACACACACGCACACACACACTCGCACACACACACACACACACACACATATACACACCCACACACACACACACACACACACATGGTGGGGACTCGCAGGAATCAGGGATCAGATGAGAATGGTTCTGGTAGGGAGGAGTGGATGGAGGAGCAGTGGAAAAGGATGGAACAAGAGTGGGAGAGAAAATTAGGAGAGCTTTCTGAAAAAAATGGAGAAAGAGCTCTCTGTGAAATTGGAAAAGAGGCTGGAGAAGGAGACGAAGAATTGGGAGGCACAAGTCGAAACTGCAGTAGCCAGGATAAGGGTCCTAGAAGTTGAGTTAAACAGCCTGAAGCGAGTCTCAGGGGCAGTGACCAGAGAAGACACAGCATATGAAGCTGAGAGGCCGAACAGGAAGGAAGGAGATATGAATTATGCTAAGGTCATATCAGCCTGCCAAGAAGGGCCAAGGAGTGAAAGGGAAGAGCAGCTGGGTGCAGATGGAGAGGGTGATAGTCGAATGGTGAGGCACAACCATGCTACCAAGAGCCACTGGAAAAATCAAAGGAGAAAATGACCACATACAGACAGGATCCAGAGTCACAGTGGGAGAGGCAATGGGAGAAGGAAAGGGCAAAATCAGTGTTTATCCATGGGCTTCAGGAGAGAGAGGAAAGGACACAAGCTGAAAGATGGCAGGAAGAAAGAAAGGAGATTGAGAAAATCATCACGGAAATAGGTGAAGAAGACATGGACGAGATTGTAAATTTTCAGAGAATAAGGGGGTACTTGAAGGGGAGAAACCGACCGATCAAGCTGATTCTCAGGACAGAAATAGTGCGGAACACGATCATCCAAGAGAAACCACGGTTGAAATACTTGGATGACTAAAAGAGGGTGTTCCTAGACAGACACAAAACACAAACAGAACGACAGCAGCTGAGGGAGAGGACAAAAAAGCGAAAGGAGCTAGGAAAGGAGACAAGGATAGAACCAGCAGAGGTCAGTCAGAGCAGAACAGAGCAGCAAGGGCAAGCACACACATAACTATCCTCAGAACCCCACAACCTATCACACCATCCCAACACACACTACAATCCATACCCACAGCTTCCACCCAATACCCAGCTATAGAATCCCACAGTATGCTGCCAGATCTCCCACCCTCACAGGCCCCCCAAACCACAGTGTTGGAAAGGAAACTGAAAGTATGGTACACGAACGCTGATGGAATAACAAATAAGTGGGAAGAGTGGCACGAAAGAGTCAAAGAGGCATCACTGGACATCATAGCTCTCACAGAAACCAAGCTTACAGGTATGATAACAGATGCCATCTTTCCAACGGGATACCAGATCCTGAAGAAAGACAGAGGGAACAGGGGGGGTGGAGGAGTGGCACTGCTGATCAAAAATCGATGGAATTTTGATGAGCTGGAGAGAGGAGACAAGCGAGAAGAAAGTGATTACATAGCGGGAACGCTTCACTCTGGAGGCCCCAAGGTGGTAATTGCAGTGATGTATAACCCACCACAGAGCAGCAGGAGGCCAAGGCAAGAGTATGACGAGAGCAATAGAGCGATAGTTGACACACTGGCTGCAGTGGCCAGAAGAGCTCATGCATGCAGGGCAAAGCTCCTGATCATGGGTGACTTTAACCACAAGGAGATCGATTGGGAGAACTTGGAGCCACATGGGGGCCAAAATACATGGAGGGCTAAGATGATGGAGGTGGTACTGGAAAACTTCATGTACCAACATGTAAGGGACACTACAAGAGAGAGAGGAGAGGATAAACCAGCAAGACTGGACTTAGTATTCACCTTGAGTAGTGCAGATATTGAGGGCATCACATATGAAAGACCCCTTGGGGCCAGCGATCATGTGGTTTTATGCTTCGAATACACAGTAGAGCTACAAGTGGAGGGAGAAGCATTAAGGTCAGGACGAATGAAGCCAAACTACAAGAAAGGGGACTATACGGGAATGAGGAACTTCCTGAATGGGGTTCAGTGGGACAGAGAACTGGCAGGGAAGCCAGTTAATGAGATGATGGAATATGTAGCAACAATGTGCAAGGAGGCTGAGGAGAGGTTTGTACCCAAGGGTAACAGGAATAATGAAAAAGCCAGGATGAGCCCATGGTTCATCCAAAGGTGCAGGGAGGCAAAAACCAAGTGTGCTAGGGAATGGAAGAAATATAGAAGGCAAAGGACCCAAGAGAATAAAGAGAGCAGTCGTAGAGCCAGAAACGAATATGCAAAGATAAGAAGGGAGGCCCAACGACAATATGAAAACGACATAGCAGCGAAAGCCAAATCTGACCCGAAACTGTTATACAGCCACATCAGGAGGAAAACAACAGTCAAGGACCAGGTAATCAGGCTAAGGAAGGAAGGAGGAGAGACAACAAGAAATGACCGTGAAGTATGTGAGGAACTCAACAAGAGATTCAAAGAAGTGTTCACAGAGGAGACAGAAGGGGCTCCAGAAAGACGGAGAGGTGGGGCACACCACCATGTGCTGGACACAGTGCACATAACCAAGGAAGAAGTGAAGAGGCTTCTGAGTGAGCTAGATACCTTAAAGGCAATGGGGCCAGATAACATCTCCCATGGGTATTGAGAGAGGGAGCAGAGGCACTGTGTGTACCCCTAACAACAATATTCAATACATCTATCGAAACAGGGAGATTATCTGAGGCATGGAAGACAGCAAATGTAGTCCCAGTCTTTAAAAAAGGAGACAGACATGAAGCACTAAACTACAGACCAGTGTCACTGACATGTATAGTATGCAAAGTCATGGAGAAGATTATCAGGAGAGGAGTGGTGGAACACCTAGAAAGGAATGATCTCATCAACAGCAGCCAACATGGCTTCAGGGATGGAAAATCCTGTGTCACAAACCTACTGGAGTTCTATGACATGGTGACAGCAGTAAGATAAGAGAGAGAGGGGTGGGTGGATTGCAATTTCTTGGACGGCAAGAAGGCGTTTGACACAGTTCCACACAAGAGATTAGTGCAAAAACTGGAGGACCAAGCAGGGATAACAGGGAAGGCACTACAATGGATCAGGGAAAACTTGTCAGGAAGACAGGCGAGGTGTCAGAGTGGGCACCTGTGACCAGCGGGGTCCCACAGGGGTCAGTCCTAGGATCAGTGCTGTTTCTGGTATTTGTGAACGACATGATGGAAGGAATAGACACCGAGGTGTCCCTGTTTGCAGATGACGTGAAGTTGATGAGAAGAATTCATTCGATCGCAGACCAGGCAGAACTACAAAGGGATCTGGACAGGCTGCAGACCTGGTCCAACAATTGCCTCCTGGAGTTTAATCCCATCATGTGCAAAGTCATGAAGATTGGGGAAGAGCAAAGAAGACCGCAGACGGAGTACAGTCTAGGGGACCAGAAACTACAAACCTCACTCAAGGAAAAAGATCTTGGGGTGAGTGTAATACCAGGCACATCTCCTGAAGCGCACATCAACCAAATAACGGCTGCAGCATATGGGCGCCTAGCAAACCTCAGAACAGCATTCCGATATCTTAATAAGGAATCGTTCAGGACCCTGTACACCGTGTACGTTAGGCCCATATTGGAGTATGCGGCACCAGTTTAGAACCCACACCTAGCCAAGCACGTAAAGAAACTAGAGAAAGTGCAAAGGTTTTCAACAAGACTAGTCCCAGAGCTAAGGGTAATGTCTTATGAAGAAAGGTTAAGGGAAATCGGCCTGACGACACTAGAGGACAGGAGGGTCAGGGGAGACATGATAACGGCATATAAAATACTGCATGGAATAGACAAGGTGGACAAAGACAGGATGTTCCTGGGAGGGGACATAGAAACAAGAGGTCACAATTGGAAGATGAAAACACAGATGAGTCAGAGAGATATTAGGAAGTATTTCTTCAGTCATAGAGTTGTCAGGCAGTGAAATAGCCTAGAAAGTGATGTAGTGGAGGCAGGAACCATACATAGTTTTAAGATGAGGTTTGATAAAGCTCATGGAGCGGGGAGAGAGAGGACCCAGTAGCAACCGGTGAAGAGGCGGGGCCAGGAGCTAAGACTCGACCCCTGCAATCACAAATAGGTGAGTACACACACACACACACACACACACACACACACACACACACACACACACACTCGCACACACACACACACACACACACACACACACACACACACACACACACACACACACACACACACACACACACACACACACAAACACACACACACATACACACACACAAACACACACACACAAACACACACACACACACACACACACACACACACACACACACACACACACACACACACACACACACACACACACACACACACACTGTTGAGATTTTTGGCCTTACCTGCCGTGTTTATTATAACTATATATAATGAACACTTAGCTGATAAATGACAGCAAATCGTCTACACAGCCGCCCCTGCAGACGAGGTCTAGAAGCTGTCGAAACCATCACAACAGTGGGCTGTCAAGAGATACAATTTGTAAGTATAAATTACCCCTAGGGGGTGTTATGTCAGCATATTTCATTCGATGATGGCTGACGAAATACTTACTTGTTTGGACTCAAAAGTCCACACCTTACTGCCGATTATAGGTTGATTACCAACTCCTTGTGACTCAAGAATTGCGCAATCCCCCGATCTACAAGAAATTCGTAACATACCTTGCTCTTTGTAACGTGAGCTATGGTGTTCTCAACACCTTCGACAGATATCGGTGACTTGATAGAAGCTGAAGTGTCCTTGGATGTCCACGTCTTCCATTGTCTAGGAAACGCACACTGGTACACTATGTTCCACAAGATTTGTCTTTATTGTTCACAATGTATCACAAGAGAAGCTGATCACACCTCTCTTATGTTTATCGTGTTTTGTGAGACACTTTGTCCACACTAACGCACAGATCAGTGTTCTTTGTTGGTTATCCTGGCATCAGTGTCACTCTTAGTAGAGTCAAAGATAGTCTGCCAGACGCTACAGCGCTCCATGCCGTCACTGCCCCCAGCACAAAAAAAAAAACGCTGACCTAGTACCTTGCATCCTTGTCACCTCCTCGATGAAGCAAAGCAGAATGTTTGTTTCTTGCTGTCTTAAGCGTAGACAACAATGTATACTATTTTTACTATGGTAATAAAGTGGGAGCAGGATTTTCCTTAATTGTCCTGCTAAGTAAGAGATGTACTGTCTCTTATAAAAATACACGTTGCAACACCGCTGCAAGGAGCAGAGGTCATTTGACTACGTGGCATAGCATCTGTGATCAATTACTCACTCTAGCAGTAAACAAGACGCTCGCCCCTTCTGAGTGGCCCCTCAGGGCTGAAAGGGCTGAAGGGGGCTGATACCCCCCTCCTGGAGAAAATTTCTCCACACTGGGGGGCGGCGGAGGTTCGCTGCAGGTGAACTATTCATCACTTAACATTAATTTAATTTTCTCACTCGCCACCACTGCTGCTTGTCTTTTCTGAACAGCTTCAGTCTGTGTGGTTTCTGGAGAATCACTAATTTTGTTTTCAACACTGTGTAATTCTAACGGCACTAGTTTATTTATTGTCCGCTTATTCACTACACCTTTGCTCAAAACATCAACTGTCCTGATGATTCCATTTGCATCAGGATATATGGTCACAATTTTTCCAAGTGGCCATTGGGACCTCGGACCATCATTGTCAATAATCACTATGTCACCAGGTCTTAAGGACTTATGATTTTCAGGAATACCAGCTCCATAGAAGTGTTCTCTCAATGAGGTGAGATAGTCTTCTCGCCAAATTTTCTCCCAACGTTCAATCACTTTATTAAGGTGTTTGAATTTACGTCTGAGTTGCTCAGGTTCGAAATAAGTAGGATCCTCTATGATTTCTTTATCATTCATGGGAGGAACAGGTTCGAGCCTTCTGCCATGGAGTAAATGAGATGGACTTAACACTTCTAAATTGTCCAGATCATCGGTAACATAATTTAGAGGTCTGTTCTTGACTCTATTTTCAATTTCAGTCACAACTGTACGGATTTCTTCTAAGTCTATTCTCTGACGATGAAGAGTCTTCCTTAAACAACGTTTTACAATGCCGATCATTCTTTCATAAAATCCGCCGTGCCATGGAGATTTAGGAGGAATGTATCTCCAACGACATCTGCGTTGATTCAGCATCTGTTGTACTTCTGGTTGATCAAAGATCTTGCTTATATAAGCAGCACCAGCAACAAAGTTCGTTGCATTATCTGAAATCATTAGTCTGGGACATGCCCTTCTGGCTGCAAACCTTCTGAATAATTTGATAAAGGTTTCAGCAGACATGTCAGTGGCTACTTCTAGATGTACTGCTCTAGTCGTAGCACAAGTGAACAAACAGATGTACACCTTGATGGGAACTTTGTCAACTGTTTTGGTTAAAATTATTGGTCCAGTGTAATCTACACCTGTCACCTCAAATGGAGTGATATGACAAACTCTTTCAGAGGGATATGGAGGTGGACCTGGATACTGACATACTCGCATATCGTAGTGACGACAAGTAATACAGTCCTTTATTTGTTTTTTCACACTTTGTCGACCTTGAGGTATCCAGTAGGATTGTCGTATATGACAAAGTGTGTCAGCTACCCCACCATGTAACACGTTACTGTGGGCGTTTTGCACAATCAGTTTTGTTAGCCAATGATTCTTGGGGATCAATATTGGATGTATGGCTTCTTTAGGTAGTGAAGAATTATGAATTCTTCCTCGACATCTTATAATCTTTTCTGAGTCGAGATAAAGTCCTAAAGAATTAATCATAACAGGTTTCTTTGGGGATTTATCTTGTGTTTCTAGAAATTTATATTCTGTAGAGAAAACGTCTTTCTGTATTAGTTTCACCCAGTATTTAATGGGTTCAAGACATTCATAATCAGGTTTAATTCCTTTAATGAATTTAAAGACAAGAGCTGTAACTCTTAAGAGTTTACCCAAAGATGAGTATTTAGATCCATCAATGACTATTTCTGTTGTGGTTGCTGCAGTATTTACACAACTTATTTCTGCTGTGTTCAAGCAGACTGTTTCTTCTGGCATAATGTGAGCTTTTTGCTGAGGCCAGTTATTTTCATCAGAGAGCCAGTTCGGTCCGTGGAGCCATAATTTATTATCCACAAATTTCTTGAGTGGGACACCACGTGACAACATGTCAGCTGGATTCTCTTGGGTAGAGACGTGGAGAAAGAGATAATCTCTCTGCATCTCTTTTATTTCTGCTACTCTGTTCTGTACATAGACCAACTTACTCTTATTATTTCTTAACCACTGGAGAACTGCTTCATTATCACTCCAGATCACGGTTTTCTCAATAGTGAGATGATCAAGTACTTTGTTGAGATAGACAGCTAATTTTGTACCTACATAGAGTGCTGTCAGTTCCAATTGTGGTACTGTTCTGACCTTCAAGGGTGCTACCCTGGCCTTTGAAGTAATTAGTGTACTTCCTTCAGCATTACTCATGTAAGCTACAGCGCCATAACCTCTGGTTGACGCATCACAGAACACATGTAATGTGTACTTGTTTCCCTCTTGACCTATTTGTCTGGGAAATTGAATTTGATGAAGTTGTTTAAACTCCTTGGATATTTCATCCCATGCTTGACTCATTTCTAGAGGCAAGTTCTCATCCCATCCAAATTTGAGCTTCCATGCATCTTGCATAAGCATTTTACCCTTTATGGTAATTGGTGAGACGAGTCCTAGAGGATCAAAACATTGTGATACCTCTGACAGTAAACTACGTTTAGTGAGTGTACTGCATGATTTATTGTTTATCCTTTTGAGACTCAAAGTATCTTCCTGTGTGTTCCAATTAAGTCCCAGCATATTGTTGCAATCAGGAATTTCAGTTTCAGGGAAATCTTCTTTGATAAGTTCCCTTAATTGTTTTGAATTTGTATTCCACATCCTTAGAGGCATGTTTGCTTCTTTCATCTCCTTGTTAGCTTCTCTGTATAAGGATTTCAAATCCTCCTCTTTATTCACAGTACCTTGAAGATTGTCCACATAGAAACTTTTCTTTAAGATTTCTTTGAAGGGACTTTCAGATTTCTTCAAATGTGTATTTAGAGTAGCTTCTAATAAGAATGGAGAGGATGTTGCACCAAATAATACTGATTTGAAACGATAAGTTTTCACAGGACTTTGAGGATCATGTGGATTTTCAGGCCACAAGAATCGAGTATAATCTCTATCTATTTCTTGTAGTCCTACTCTTAAGAAAGCTTTGGAAATATCAGCCGTGTAGGCATATGGGTTTGTGCGAAATTTCATAAGCATGTCTCCAAGCTTCTCAGTTAGTGAGGGTCCGGTCATCAGACAGTCATTAAGACTTGCTACATCTTTATTTGCACGTGCGCTGCAATTATATACAACACGTAGTGGAGTGGTTTCAGAATCTTTTCTGACTCCATGGTGCGGGAGATAATGAGCGTTTGTCTTCAACTTATCTTCGACTATTTCCTCAATGAATTTAATGTCCAACTGTTCTTGTATGATATTATCATAGACAGTCAGTAACTCTGGATTCTTCCTGAGCTCATGTATTTGTGCTTTCATCTGTCCGAAAGCCATGCGATAATTGCTAGGTAGATGTGGTGGATTTAATTTCCATGGTAACCTAACCCAATACTGTCCATCTTGATATCTGACAGTGTCCAAATATTGGTTATAAGTCTGAGACTCTTGTGGGCTTGGTTTATTTACATCAATACCTATCGCATCTAAATCCCACAACTTATCAATTGGTTCATTCATTTCTTCCAGTAATGATAATTTTTGCTGTGGTACATGATCAGCAGTTATTCTCGTAACTAGTACATTTTCCACTGAATCAATATCAGCTTCTTTCCCACTTTGAGAGGGAATGGGACCACATATCATGTGGCCTCCTGCTGTTTTCAGCAAGTGAACATCATGTTTACTTACTATATTTTGCACAAAACAGTGATAATAATCACTTCCAATGATTAAATCAATTGGACTAATTGTGTCCGTCTGTATGTCAGGACAGGCTAACTTGACCTTAGCTGCTTTCAGTGCTGCAACTGTTTCTTTTAATCCCTGGATCTGCACAGACTTAGGCAAATCATCTACTACCACAGCTTCTACTGTCTTTTTCCTGTTTCCTAGACCAACAGTGATTTTGGCTAGGTCATATGTCTGTTTACCAGAATTATGGAAAAAACCAGCTATATCTAACTGTATTTTGGCATAGGGTTGTTTATTCAGTTTCTGCAACACTGTTCTTCTTATGAAGGACCTTTGTGAGCCTTGATCAAATAGTGTTAGCACATTGGTTTTGTGTAATTTATTAGATAACTCAACTCGAGCTATCGGGAGAGCAGTTGCTTTAAACTTATCTCTCACATTTAATGCTGTTGCTTGTTGACTTCCTGATTCTGTGGAAGTCTGCTGCTGTTCAGCAAAAGTATTTGGGCATAATACTGTATGATGCATACCCTTGCATTTAAAACACTTCTTCAGTGAGCATTTTCCTCCCTGGTGTTCACCTAAACACTTGATGCATCTTTTCAGCTGATGAACACGTTGTTTACGTGCCTCCATTGATGTGTATTGAATACAATACTGTGCCCAATGTGTTCCGTCACAAAGTACACATTTTGGAGTACGTTTATGTGTGACAGTCTGTTTACTGTCTATTGTATTCACAGCTTGATAAATGCCTATATGGGATTTCCCATTATGTGGTTTAGTGGGAGTAGGTATACTCTTTTTATACTGAGTTGAAGGTTTATTATCCACTGGATTTGTGGATTTTTCATCTTGTCTCGTTGCTTGCATGCATGAAACTATTGTTTGTAAACCATTGCTAATTTCCTCACAAGTGAAATAGCGTTTATTGAACATAATATTTAATCGTTCAATAGTTTGTGGTGACAACTTATCTTGTACAATACCACTGATAAACCAATCACATTGTCTTAGGTCATATTTAGCATCTAGAGATCTGAGACTATTGTCTAATGTAATTCTAAATGCCTGTAAGTCTGAAAAACAATGTTTGGGTGGCTTCAAGCTTGATATTAAGACTGCATGTCTAACTCTAGCCTTGTCAGCATCAAAGTAATTGTCTGCTAAGACACGTAAGGCTATTTGATAATTGCCTTTAACCACCGGAAATGACTTAATCAGTTCATAGGGTTCTCCCTTCACAAGACATTTAAGATAATTAAACTTAGCAATCTCATCTATGTCAGTTCGTGAATTTACTATGGATTGAAGACCACTAATGAATTCTTCATAATTATGACCTTGGAAAATAGGTAATGACAATGTAGGTAAGCTTGGTAATGGGACACTTGTTGTTACAGGTGTAACAGGTGTTTGACCACTAGTAGTAGTAGGTCTCTGTGACAGAGTTTTGCGGCAGATAGCCTGTACTCCTGTCCACCTTAATTGTTGATCACTAAAAGTATCCAAAACATTTTTAATTTCATCCTCAGATGGATCTGATTCAAGAAATTTATTTTCATAATGTGTATAGTCTGAATTAATTATTTCCAGACGTTGTGTAAATAATTCAAACTTGACCTCAAGATCATCAAAATCTATGTTTGTATCTTGAGTTAATCCTAGACAGACTGAAATTAGATTTTCTAATTGTGTAATCTTAGTCTGTAAAGACTGAAACTGAGTTTTCAAACAAGCCATTTTAATGGTATACTGATAATTCCAGCACCACACTTAGAGTGTTTAAAAAACACTGTACTGCTATAAACAGCTGAGTTTTTGTTATGCTTAAGTCAGCAATAATCGAGTCAGACACTACTGACCCACTAAGCTTAACCTCAGGGTCAATGACCATGAAGGGTACAGGGTACATGTGTCTGGTGTTTATGGCTTGTGTGCTGTGTCAGCCTGACCATGATGATTAATCGTAAATAACAATGTTATACACTTCATTCACTATACACTATAAATGTCACTGTATAACTGTAAATCACACGTGAATATTACTTACACATATATAAATTTCACTGTTAATATATATTTGAAAGCTTACACTTTATTTATAAGTTCCTTTAATATAACAGGTAGATCTATAAGAAACAAACTTTAACACAATCTTGTCTCTTAATTTCTGTCTATAAACATTATAAACACTGTGTATATATATACACTCAGACAAACAACATCACTTGGGTTGCTGTTGTATTAATCAGCGATTTCGTGATTGGAGCAGTTGATGGAGGGTGCAGGATACCATCCCCCGTCTTCTTGTTGGGTGAGTCACCCAGCTCCCGTTTTCGTTGGGTGAACGCTGGGGTGAGCGCCCGTTTTCTTTTGGCTGCCCATTCTCTGTGATTGAGTCTGGAGGGACTCATTTATACTGATTTATATTGTAAAACACTAGTTTTACAGCTTTTTTCGAAGGACCTTGGCTCATAGGTTATTTGTACACTGTAGTACAACATATTTGGACCACAGTGTGGTCTTTATCCGGTTCGAACACGACCAAAACTCTGTTGAGATTTTTGGCCTTACCTGCCGTGTTTATTATAACTATATATAATGAACACTTAGCTGATAAATGACAGCAAATCGTCTACACAGCCGCCCCTGCAGACGAGGTCTAGAAGCTGTCGAAACCATCACAACAGTGGGCTGTCAAGAGATACAATTTGTAAGTATAAATTACCCCTAGGGGGTGTTATGTCAGCATATTTCATTCGATGATGGCTGACGAAATACTTACTTGTTTGGACTCAAAAGTCCACACCTTACTGCCGATTATAGGTTGATTACCAACTCCTTGTGACTCAAGAATTGCGCAATCCCTCGATCTACAAGAAATTCGTAACATACCTTGCTCTTTGTAACGTGAGCTATGGTGTTCTCAACACCTTCGACAGATATCGGTGACTTGATAGAAGCTGAAGTGTCCTTGGATGTCCACGTCTTCCATTGTCTAGGAAACGCACACTGGTACACTATGTTCCACAAGATTTGTCTTTATTGTTCACAATGTATCACAAGAGAAGCTGATCACACCTCTCTTATGTTTATCGTGTTTTGTGAGACACTTTGTCCACACTAACGCACAGATCAGTGTTCTTTGTTGGTTATCCTGGCGTCAGTGTCACTCTTAGTAGAGTCAAAGATAGTCTGCCAGACGCTACAGCGCTCCATGCCATCACTGCCCCCAGCACAAAAAAAAAAAACGCTGACCTAGTACCTTGCATCCTTGTCACCTCCTCGATGAAGCAAAGCAGAATGTTTGTTTCTTGCTGTCTTAAGCGTAGACAACAATGTATACTATTTTTACTATGGTAATAAAGTGGGAGCAGGATTTTCCTTAATTGTCCTGCTAAGTAAGAGATGTACTGTCTCTTATAAAAATACACGTTGCAACACCGCTGCAAGGAGCAGAGGTCATTTGACTACGTGGCATAGCATCTGTGATCAATTACTCACTCTAGCAGTAAACAAGACGCTCGCCCCTTCTGAGTGGCCCCTCAGGGCTGAAAGGGCTGAAGGGGGCTGATACCCCCCTCCTGGAGAAAATTTCTCCACACACACACACACACACACAAACACACACACACACACACACACATACACACTCGCACACACACATACACACACACACACACACACACTCGCACGTACACACACACACACACACACACACACTCACACACACACACACACACACTCGCACACACACACACACACACACACACACACACACACACACACACACACACACACACACACACACGCACACACAGCCACAGAGTAGTCAGGAAGTGGAATAGTCTGGGAAGCGATGTAGTGGAGGCAGGATCCATACATAGCTTTAAGCAGAGGTATGATAAAGCTCACGGTTCAGGTAGAGTGACCTAGTAGCGACCAATGAAGAGACGGGGCCAGGAGCTTGGACTTGATTCCTGCAACCTCAACTAGGTGAGTACAACTAGGTGAGTACACACACACACACACACACACACACACACATACACACACACACACTCACACACACACACACACACACACTTGTTATGCAGAGCATTTCGGGCAAATTATGTCAGTTTTGTCCCAGGATGCGACCCACACCAGCTGGCTAATACCCAGGTACCTGTTTTATTGCTAGATGAACAAGGACAGTAGGTGTCTTAAGGAAACACGCCCTAATATTTCCAGCCATACCGGCAATCGACCCCCGGACCTTATTGTGTTAGCTGAGTGCTCTTGTGATCGTGATACGAGGAAAGTGAAGGGCGGAAACAGCCACAGTGCATAGAGAGCTAATTATTGGCCTGCGGTTGCGCACTAACGAAGCTGACATTTCTCACCTAAATCACGACTACCAGAGTCTGTATGAACTACCAGCACCTGTGTCAAAATTACCAGCGTCTGTATCAGAACTATACCGTCTGTATCACAACTACCAGCATCACTGTCACAACTACCAGCATCTCTATCATCACTACCAGCGTCTGTATCACAACTACCAGCGTCGATATCACAACTACTCGCACCTACAGCCCTCCCCCCAAAAAAAAATTACAGACAAACAAAACAGCAAGACGCTACAGAAACCTAAACACTTAATGTTTGAAAGACTTAAAGATTTAAGGTGATACATGCATGAATGGACCGACATCAATATTGCATCAGGAAAGTGTCAATCCATAAGTGCAATTTTCAATCCTGAGAAGAATTTTTGAAGGAAAGAAAACGTGTCACTCTGTGTAGAGCTTTATCAGGTTTGATAAAGCTCTCTACAGCGAGACGTGACCTCACATCAGGTCACACCACCCATGAGGACGTGAGCCCGTGACTCGTTGAATCGTAATAACACGATTGTAAACAAATGTTGGAATGGGCAGATCTGAACCTTTTGGAGCCAGTCCTGAGAAGGTTATGTTAAGTAAAAGGACACAAATGCAACTAATGTGACATTTTATTGTGACAACGTTTCGCTCTCCAGGAGCTTTGTCAAGCCGGCTTGATAAAGCTCCTGGAGAGCGAAACGTTGCCGCAATAAAATGTCACATTAGTTGCATTTGCGTCCTTTTACTTAACATATTGTCGATAATTCTACTAATATTAATACAATCTGAGGAGGTTAGTATGGGCCTTACCTAGAGCCCTTTGCTAGTTTATTAATCTGTGATTAGTGGTTAGAACATTGACCTACTAGATGAAGTAGAATAGCTTCATAAATATAATTAAACGGAATGTTCTTAGCACTGAGTCCCCTCATGGAAGGTTCCTTGATGTTGGTGAGGGGCTCTTGATTTAGGGAATTGGATCTGTGCTCCAGTTCCCCGAATTAAGCCTGAATGCCTTCCACATCCCCCCCCCAGGCGCTGTATAATCCTCCGGGTTTAGCGCTTCCCCCTTGATTATAATAATAATAATAATAATAATAATTAGCACTGAGTTAAAGAACGAAAAAAAATTGGGAAAACATTTAATACAAAGTAGTTAAAGGAATTAAGTTTAGTTTTATCTGAACGAACGAAAGGTTAAGAAGGAGTTCCAATAATGTGGAATAAACAACTTTAAAAAAAAAAAAATTATTTCAAAATATATAGTAATAAATTGTGGTATAACAGGGATCATTGTGTCTGGTTATACATACTGCGTTGTATTTCATAAAGCGTTCAACCCATGTGGGTCATTCAGTGCACGAGTATTGGAGACTCAGTACTCCGTCTGCTTATCCTGAATCGTTCCCTCACAAGTCAGAATGTTTGAATTTTGCAATTAAATTAAGAGTTTAAACGTTAATAAAAATATGCAATTCACGCAGCCGTATAGAGTTGCTGTGTTGATTTAGTTGTGTGAAAACGAAGGAGTAATATAAACTGATCAAAAGTATGTATGAATCTTGAATGAATGGCGGGTGAAGGGGAGGTTCCTGGAAGACTTAGGAGGGGCGGGTGAAGGGGAGGTTCCTGGAAGACTTAGGAGGGGCGGGTGAAGGGGAGGTTCCTGGAAGACTTAGGAGGGGCGGGTGAAGGGGAGGTTCACGGAAGACTTACGAGGGGTGTGAGAGCGGTTATAAGATTTAGGAACTTGAGCAGCCAGCAGGCATGTATCTTCGTGCTAGATTGAGGTGAGGGAATTATTTTTATTAATTCATATTAAGCGCTGAACCTACGTGGGTCATTCAGCGCAAGACGTGGTGAAGGTTCGTTCCTCCGTTTGCTGAGCGCGAGACAAACTCGCTTCCTATTTGTACTCACCTAGTTGAATGGCTGTTCCCTTGTCTGTGGTCACATGCGTCTGTGGGTCACTTCTCAAAGGATACAAAGAGGTGAGAGAAGTCACACAGTTTGCTGGGATGATTTAAGGTGATGTTATAGAGTAAGATTGACGATATCTAAGACGCTGTGGTTATTTACATGCTCAGAGAAGTTTGAATTTCACAGTACAAGTACTTTTAACATGTAATTTTAACATAATTGAACCGTTGTATTTCATACAGTAACTTTTCTTATACTTTTCTCTATATGAACTATACACACACACACAAACTAATATATATATATCTATATATATATATATATATATATATATATATATATATATATATATATATATATATATATATATATATATATATATATATATATATATATATATATATACATGATATATATATATATAGTATGAAAATAGTATGCACGGGAAAGATAAATAAATTATTATATTAGAATTTATTGGAAAAATATTCATAATTTTTAGTACTTTCCACAACTACATAGCAACGATACTGGTGACGATCTTTGAACATCTGATCTACCAGCCATAGCCGTAGCCTCTGCTGAAGCCACCGCCGTACAGGCCACCAAATCCACCGCCAAAGCCTCCACCAAAGCCACCTCCGTAGCCGCCACCGAAGCCACCTCCGTAGCCGCCACCGAAACCACCTCCGTAACCTCCACCATAGTGCCCGTAGACAGGGTACCGGACTGGAATCACGTGGACTGGAGCGTAGCCGAAGCCGCGACCTATACCAAAGCCGCCCTTCTTAAACTTCTTGCCAGGCACAGGGCTGGCGAAGACCGCTGACACGGCCAGTACCAGCACCAGCAGCGATGCCTGCAGCAGGAGGAACCGCACCAAGGTCATACACTGCTAGATCATGACAAAATTCTTTTATATTCTCTCTCGCTCTCTTTCGACTAAGCTCACAACAGCCTGTGTGTGTCACTCTAAGCGGATGAAGCACTAAGCCTCTTCTTATGCTAAAAGGTTCACACGGTTAAGCTCATCACACAAATTATTTAAATAATAATAATAATAATAATAATAATAATAATAATAATAATAATAATAATAATAATAATAATAATAATAATAATCAGCAACAATAATCCCTGAATATTCATATAGATCTTACTTACAAACTTCATTTTGAAGGGTGAAGCAGTGTGAGTGAGGAAGGCTCTGTTCGTCGCCCCATATATACTAGGAACCTGGCCCGGGATATCAGCTCAAGAACTTTACTGTAAAATAGAAGGTGGGAATTTAAGGGCGTCGTCCTTGTGAGGAACCTGTCCTCGCGATGGTCAAGTGTCTTCCGCCTGGTGGACCCAAAAAACTAGCTTAGCCAGCTTCTATGATCACCATAGAATATTGGACTTCCTGTACTTGCATGTGACCACGTGTCTGCGTACATTTCAAACAGATACGAACAGATGTGCTTATACTGGTAGAATTATCGACAATACTGCTACTACTGCTACTACTGCTACTGCTGCTACTACTACTGCTACTAAGTGTAGTAGCAGTGATCAAAGATCAAATTATTATTATTATTATAATCAAAAAGACGCGCTAAGCCACAAGGACTATACATACAGTCTAAGATCAAAGATCACAACAATGTCTCTGCCACATCTGCTAGGATAATGGTACCCTTCAAAACTGGGGATACCAAGTAAATGATGATTCTTTTCAAATCGCTTGTATTAATATTACTATTATTATTGCTACTACTACAACTACTGTGGAATTTTTTTTACATAATTTTCCTAAAGGTCGAACATATAAATGAATAATATAATAATTGCCTATTAAAATGTGAAGCTGTTTGGACCCTTCGAGAAATTTTAAGTGAAGGGAGGTGTGGAAGAGCCGGAGAGTGACGCAGACAGGAGATGCCATATTGAATTTAATGTGTGAACACTGGACTGAGTTGTGCAATGTGATTGGGCGTTCTCGAATGTCATTTAAGTTTTTTTCGGCCAGAATTTGTAATTAGGAACCCGTGTTAATGTCCCCTCTGAAGAATTCACACAGGAAATTTGCGGGACCTCAATAATTACGTGTGGATGGCAGAAGAAAAGGGATGTGAACATCACTCACAGGGTAGTGCACCATTAGTCCTTGCATTTAGATCTCTAGCTGGCCAATATAGGGTCTAGGTGTTAGGCAGGTGTTGTGGTGTGATCCATCTACAGTAATTAAATAAGTGTTAATACCAATTATACTTTGTGTACCCAGCAAGCCTAATTATATACAGTCCACAACTTTAATTTACCAGAGTAGCTGGTTTAAATATTATAATTAGTAATTTAATGTCAGGTCTAGCTTATTGTGAGAGGGAGTAGGCAACGAGAGAGTTACAGTTCAGCGACCTGCTGTGACTTAAGTCCCACTTACCTCACCCAAATTACTTGTAGGTAATAGTTCAGGTAATGCCCTGTATGCCTCCTGCAGGTGATTTGTTCACATAATAGTAATAATAATAATAATAATAATAATAATAATAATAATAATAATAATAATAATAATAATAATAATAATAATAATAATAATAATTCACAATAACTGCTACTACAACATATACTACTGCTACTGCTAATACTGTTACCAGTAGCATGGGCCAGTAGGCCAATCGTAGTGCTTATGTACTTTCACCTCACTCTGTTACCAATATATATATATCCTCTGTGTCGTTGTATTATTTGTATTTGCTTGACAAAACTCCTTAAAGGCAAAACTTTATCGCAATAAAATTCTTTATTAGTTGCACATGCGACCTTTCACCAAAAGTATATGAACAGATACTCACCTCTGTTATAAACTCGTGAGGTTCAGATCTCCTCCTTGCTGAATGCTATCACCATCCAAAGCCTTCGTTTGTTCCTGGACACGTGGACTCTACCTTGGTGCTCCTTACTCGTGTGTAAAGCTCAATAGATTTTTAAAGTGATGTTTAATGGATTCTACTTAAGCGATAGTATATAGTAGATATAGGGTAATATCTAGTGAGAACAGGATAATATCTTGCGGTACAGGGGAATATTTAGTGAAAATAAGACAATATCTAGTTGCTACCGGGTAATATCCTGTAGACAGTAATATTTATTGGGTAGAGAATACTATCAAGCACAGGTTAATACCCAAGGTGTACAAAATAACGCATTCATTTACACCGTAATTAATACAAAGTTGTACATACACCTAAATTATTGCTTTTATATCTCAGTTTACAATGCATAATATTTTCTTAATTTATTTATATTTACCAAAACACCCAATTATTTATTAATAATTATTATCAATTTATTATTGATACATTTATTAAATTTCATTTGGGATTAAAAAATTCCCACGAGGACCCCTAAAGAAAAGGGAGAAAAAAATCCCTACGTAAGTTCCCTGCCAGTAGGAAGACCAGGGAATATTCTTGCCCATGTTTCCCGACCCAAAATATTGCGCTGCCAGGACTGGAGCGACCAGTTTTACACTCTCGCTGGAGGTCGTATTTAGTATTCACTTTCTCTGCCCTTTTTTTTTATTCCATTTCTTATTTCATTGATTTTTTCCTAAGTTCACGTCGTTCAGTATCCGAAAATTTATTATTTCTGTTTTTAATAAAATATGTTTTAAATATTAGTGTATATATCATAAGAAGATTTATTGTACTGGAAAGTCTAACCTCGCCTGGGGATTTAACCTGAATTTTTATGGTTGTGAGATGTTGATTGTAATAGTGAGTGGAGAGACTAGCATTATTGACTACGGTAGTACAGGAGACTCCTGCGATACTGACCAACGAGGTATGATACATTTCACACTGTCCAACGAGGTACAGTACGAACTGTATTATTGTATGGTTCATACTGACCAATGAGGTACAGTACAGCTTATACTGACCAATTAGGTATAGTACAGCTCATACTGGCCAGTGAGGTACAGTACAGCTCATACTGACCAGTGAGGTACAGTACAGCTCATACTGACCAGTGATGTACAGTACAGCTCATACTGACCAGTGAGGTACAGTACAGCTCATACTGACCAGTGAGGTACAGTACAGCTCATACTGACCAGTGAGGTACAGTACAGCTCATACTGACCAGTGAGGTACAGTACAGCTCATACTGACCAGTGAGGTACAGTACAGCTCATACTGACCAGTGAGGTACAGTACAGCTCATACTGACCAGTGAGGTACAGTACAGCTCATACTGACCAGTGAGGTACAGTACAGCTCATACTGACCAGTGAGGTACAGTACAGCTCATACTGACCAGTGAGGTACAGTACAGCTTATACTGACCAGTTAGGTATAGTACAGCTCATACTGGCCAGTGAGGTACAGTACAGCTCATACTGACCAGTGAGGTACAGTACAGCTCATACTGGCCAGTGAGGTACAGTACAGCTCATACTGACCAGTGAGGTACAGTACAGCTCATACTGACCAGTGAGGTACAGTACAGCTTATACTGACCAGTTAGGTATAGTACAGCTCATACTGGCCAGTGAGGTACAGTACAGCTCATACTGACCAGTGAGGTACAGTACAGCTCATACTGACCAGTGAGGTACAGTACGGTTCATACTGACCAGTGAGGTACAGTACAGCTCATACTGGCCAGTGAGGTACAGTACAGCTCATACTGGCCAGTGAGGTACAGTACAGCTCATACTGACCAGTGAGGTACAGTACAGCTCATACTGACCAGTGAGGTACAGTACAGCTCATACTGACCAGTGAGGTACAGTACGGTTCATACTGACCAGTGAGGTACAGTACAGCTAATACTGACCAGTGAGGTACAGTTCAGCTCATACTGACCAGTGAGGTACAGTACAGCTCATACTGACCAGTGAGGTACAGTACGGTTCATACTGACCAGTGAGGTACAGTACAGCTCATACTGACCAGTGAGGTACAGTACAGCTCATACTGACCAGTGAGGTACAGTACAGCTTATACTGACCAATTAGGTATAGTACAGCTCATACTGACCAGTGAGGTACAGTACTGCTTATACTGACCAGTGAGGTACAGTACAGCTTATACTGACCAATTAGGTATAGTACAGCTCATACTGACCAGTGAGGTACAGTACAGCTCATACTGACCAGTGAGGTACAGTACAGCTCATACTGACCAGTGAGGTACAGTACGGTTCATACTGACCAGTGAGGTACAGTACAGCTCATACTGACCAGTGAGGTACAGTAGAAATCATACTGACCAGTGAGGTACAGTACAGCTCATACTGACCAGTGAGGTACAGTACGGTTCATACTGACCAGTGAGGTACCGTACAGCTCATACTGACCAGTGAGGTACAGTACAGCTCATACTGACCAGTGAGGTACAGTACAGCTCATACTGACCAATGAGGTACAGTACAGCTTATTCTGACCAGTGAGGTACAGTACAGCTTATACTGACCAATTAGGTATAGTACAGCTCATACTGACCAGTGAGGTACAGTACAGCTCATACTGACCAGTGAGGTACAGTACAGCTCATACTGACCAGTGAGGTACAGTACGGTTCATACTGACCAGTGAGGTACAGTACAGCTCATACTGATCAGTGAGGTACAGCAGAAATCATACTGACCAGTGAGGTACAGTACAGCTCATACTGACCAGTGAGGTACAGTACGGTTCATACTGACCAGTGAGGTACAGTACAGCTCATACTGACCAGTGAGGTACAGTACAGCTCATACTGACCAGTGAGGTACAGTACAGCTCATACTGACCAATGAGGTACAGTACAGCTCATACTGACCAGTGAGGTACAGTGCGGTTCATACTGACCAGTGAGGTACAGTACAGCTCATACTGACCAGTGAGGTACAGTACGGTTCATACTGACCAGTGAGGTACAGTACGGTTCATACTGACCAGTGAGGTACAATACGGTTTATATTGACCAGTGAGGTACAGTACGGTTCATACTGACCAGTGAGGTACAGTACGGTTCATACTGACCAGTGAGGTACAGTACAACTCATACTGACCAGTGAGGTACAGTACGGCTCATACTGACTAATAAGGTACAGTACGGCTCATACTGACTAATAAGGTACAGTACGAGTCATACTGACTAATAAGGTACAGTACCGCTCATACTGACCAGTGAGGTACAATACGGTTCATACTGACCAGTGAGGTACAGTACAGCTCATACTGACCAGTGAGGTACAGTACAGCTCATACTGACCAGTGAGGTACAGTACAGCTCATACTGACCAATGAGGTACAGTACAGCTCATACTGACCAGTGAGGTACAGTGCGGTTCATACTGACCAGTGAGGTACAGTACAGCTCATACTGACCAGTGAGGTACAGTATGGTTCATACTGACCATTGAGGTACAGTACGGTTCATACTGACCAGTGAGGTACAGTATGGTTCATACTGACCAGTGAGGTACAATACGGTTTATACTGACCAGTGAGGTACAGTACGGTTCATACTGACCAGTGAGGTACAGTACGCCTCATACTGACCAGTGAGGTACAGTACAGCTCATACTGACCAGTGAGGTACAGTACGGCTCATACTGACTAATAAGGTACAGTACGGCTCATACTGACTAATAAGGTACAGTACGAGTCATACTGACTAATAAGGTACAGTACGGCTCATACTGACTAATAAGGTACAGTACGGCTCATATTGACTAATAAGGTACAGTACGGCTCATACTGACTAATAAGGTACAGTACGGCTCATACTGACTAATAAGGTACAGTACGGCTCATACTGACTAATAAGGTACAGTACGGCTCATACTGACTAATAAGGTACAGTACGGCTCATACTGACTAATAAGGTACAGTACGGCTCATCTTCTGAAGAATAATCGAGCTGGAGGAATGCAGGAAGCCTTTAATAATAGTGAAGACTTGATTATGATAAATTCTGACGTCTAATTTTTTTTCTTTGGAGTCGAGTCTGCAAAGAGATCGACTGTCACAGATTTAACCGTTCAGACATTCAGTCATTATCCTCCTCACGATCGCCGGGGTAATTAATCTGTCAAACCTGGATTATGATTGCTTAGCGCTTGCGCTTTCGCCGACAGATGGCAGCACCATAGTGATGCCGGTATCTGGTGATCATTATACATGCGCAACGCTCTCTAAGCACGATATCCACACATTGACCAAATGGTCTGGTCGTAATCCTGGCCTCTCCATACCCTAACTCACAGGATTAAGTCACAAAGCTCAGAGGGTTAAATCATGGCTTTCTTGTCTGTTGCGTCATAACACTGAGATGGTGGTGGCTCTGGCAACTCAGCTTTGGTATTATCGTATGCAAGAAGAAAAAGATCGTATTCAGAGTACATGCAGTTGCTCTTATTACGAGGAAGTGTCCGACTGCTGGAACTTTTCCAAGCACTTTGATCACCTGATTCGGCTTTCGGCTCATTCATATCTGAGATAGTAGAGATATACGTATATCTACATATAGACTTCTGAATCCTTGTATCCAGATGACCTCCGCTACATCCCTTCTCATTGTATATGGATTGTTCACTGTCCTCACACTGGTGGAATTCTTTCTTATGTTCCCTTAGGCTAATTTGAACTTCTTGTCTCCAGTTTTCCAATTTTTTTTCCACTCGCTCATTTTAATCCCCTACTAAAGAGTGAGTCAATATAAACGTGCTCTGAGTATCTTATAATCTGTGATTATGTCTCTGTCCAGTCATCTAATAACGTAAGTTTCAGCTTTCATTGGCTTGATTTCTAACCTACTCCTCATAGTTCTTGGACCAGGCTTGTAACAAGCTTCTGAACTTATTCAACTTTATATGAAGTAAGGAGATTTACAAGGTGTTGCCTCGTACTCCTGCGCCTCACTTACGCAGTGGTCATCGATATCACTACCTCCGTGACCAGATTACAAAAGAATCCATTTTTATATCTGCAAGCTTTGCATAGGATTTTGATGTTATATTTATTGTGTGTGAATCTCAGTCTAGAAGTTTTTTTTTTATATTTTATTTAAAATATACAGTATACATGTATATCACACATTGACGTAATCACAATACATGAAAGCATTCATAAGAAAACAACATCCTTATAAATAACGGATGACAACCTACCCCTGAACATACATAACAAATTGCTACTAGCCAGTCCTGACATTTAGAAGTTTGGTGTGAAGTCGACTCCTAGGCCATTTACTCTTTTTTTTATTATATAAGTTGGTATCCCTGTGGGTGGGACTCTTCCCCTGACCTTCTGACCACACCTCGGCACTATTTTCATGTTATTATTATTAAGCTCTTACACAATCTTTTTTTTTTACCCAATCTTCGTCAATATTCGTGTGTGTGTGCACTTGCCTAGTTGTGGTTGCAGGCGTCGAGTCACAGCTCCTGGCCCCACCTCTGTGTGTGTGTGTGTGTGTGTGTGTGTGTGTGTGTGTGTTCACCTATTTGTACTTATCTATTTGTGGTTGCTGGGGTCGTGTTACAGCTCCAGGCCCCGCCTCTTTGCTGGTCGCTACTAGGTCCATTCTCTCTCTGCTCCATGAGCTTCATTTTATCGTGTGTGTGTGTGCATGTGTGTGCGTGTGTGTGTATGTGTGTGCGTGTGTGTATGTATGTGTGTGTGTGTGTGTGTGTGTGTGTGTGTGTGTGCGTGTGTGTATGTATGTGTGTGTGTGTGTGTGTGTGTGTGTGTGTGTGTGTGCGTGTGTACATACAAGCACACTAGAGAACAATCTGTAACTTGTAAGCACGCACACATCCACTTTGTCCGCGACAAATACACCTCTCACCAGAACACAGGAGCACAGAATGAGAAGGGCCATAACCTCGCCACCCGAACCTGAGTGAATACGTATTACGAGACGTTAATCACAAACAACGACGCCACCACCACTACTTCGGAGTCCTGTTACAGCCGGAGACCAGCAGAAGGTGGTTCCTGAAGGACTGTCTCCACTAAATTACCCAGTATTTATGTCCTCTAATAACCTCCTGCCATAGCTCGGTATTTCGTGCTACCCGAGTTTCAATGTATTGCAGAAGCCGACGGTAAGCGGGTTTGCAAAAAACCACAGTGATTTACAAAGTGATTTACAAAGGTTAAAGTGATCTACAAAGCCTAAAATAATTTACAAAGGCTAAAGTGATTTACAAAGCCTAAAATAATTTACAAAGTTTAAAGTGATTTATGAACCTTAAGTTATTTACAAACTGCCACAGGTTTACAAATGCGATACTGATTTGCAAAGCCCAAAGTGATTTACAGACCTTACGTTATTTACATTCTTCCATAAATTTGTAAATGCGACACCGAGTTATTACAAAAACACCAATTTACAAATCAAACACTTGATTTACAAATTTGCAGCTGATTTACAAACCAGACACTTGATTTGCAAAGACAGTTTACAGAGAAGACACTTGTTTTACAAAAAGAATAACTGATATATTAAACATTTAATTTACAAATCCACAACTGATTCACAAAGACAATAACTGCCAAACCAGATACTTGATTTACAAACAACCTCTGATTTACAAATCAGACACTTGATTTACAAAGGCAATAATTTGCAAACCAGTCACTGGATTTACAAAGACAGTAACTGACAAACCATATACACGTATTTGATTTACAAAGATAATAAATTTCCAAACCAAAGACTTCATTTACAAAGGCGCAGATTTACACGCCTGACACGGAGTATGCGTGCGTGCACGGAGCTGAAGCATGCGTGAGTTATCATTATATTTTTTCATCATATAATGCACAGTAATATCTATCCTCTGTGTAAGGTAAATAGAGTCGCTTGTTACGAATCTCATGACCCCGGTAAGTGCCTTGTCTCGTGGCCTGGTAAGTGCCTTGTCTCGTGACCTGGTAAGTGCTTTGTCTCGTGACCTGGTAAGTGCTTTGTCTCGTGATCTGGTAAGTGCCTTGTCTCGTGACCTGATAAGTGCCTTGTCTCGTGATCTGGTAAGTGCCTTGTCTCGTGACCTGGTAAGTGCCTTGTCTCGTGACCTGGTAAGTGCCTTGTCTCGTGACCTGGTAAGTGCCTTGTCTCGTGACCTGGTAAGTGCCTTGTTTCGTGACCTGGTAAGTGCCTTGTCTCGTGACCTGGTAAGTGCCTTGTCTCGTGACCTGGTAAGTGCCTTGTCTCGTGATCTGATAAGTGCCTTGTTTCGTGACCTGGTAAGTGCTTGTCTCTTGACCTGGCAAGTGCCTTGTCTCGTGACCTAGTAGGTGCCTTGTTTCGTGACCTGGTAGGGGCCTTGTCTGGTGACCTGGCAGGTGCCTTGTCTCGCAACTTGGTAGGTGCCTTGTCTCGTGACCTGGCAGGTGCCTTGTCTCGTGACCTGGTAGATGCCTTGTCTCATGACCTGGTAGGTGCCTTGTCTCGTGACCTGGTAGATGCCTTGTCTCGTGACCTGGTAGGTACCTTGTCTCGTGACCTGGTAGGTACCTTGTCTTGTGACCTGGCAGGTGCCTTGTCTTATAATATATCCGTGGGAATACTTCGTCTTGCGTGAGCTTCATTACAGTAGACTTTTCTGACAGCTACATCTCTCTCCCTATCTATTTACCTACCTATCTATCTGTCTAATTATCTATCTAACTACACGTTAAGAATTGTGAATTGTGACTTGCTTCCCACGAGGCGGGCTAAAATACACGGGTTCGATCCCCGGCTAGCCACAGTGTGTTATTGCTTAACTACCAATTGTTCGTGTATATATATATATATATATATATATATATATATATATAGAGAGAGAGAGAGAGAGAGAGAGAGAGAGAGAGAGAGAGAGAGAGAGAGAGAGAGAGAGAGAGAGAGAGAGAGAGAGAGAGAGAGAGAGAGAGAGAGAGAGAGAGAGAGAGAGAGAGAGAGAGAGAGAGAGAGAGAGAGAGAGAGAGAGACTAAGACTACGTCATTTATTACACAATATAAAAAAAAACTGCTTCTCTGAAAAAGAAAAATATTAATTCAATTTCAAGGTACGTTTTGATAAATAGGTCAAAAAATAACTCCAAGAAAAGAATTGGACACTTGAGAAATTCTGCAAATACCTGGGTACCTGTGAGACTTCCCGTAATTATTTCCAGGTGGTAAAATTGACAGATTTCATGTTGACGTGAGTGTCTGGCTGGAGGTGTGAGTTATGTGTTAATCAAGTCAGTCTACCCTAACACTGACTGAGTTATATGTGTTAATTAAGTCAGTCTACCCTAACACTGGCTGAGTTATATGTGTTAATCAAGTCAGTCTACCCTGACACTGGCTGAGTTATATGTGTGTTAATCAAGTCAGTCTACCCTAACACTAGCTGAGTTATATGTGTTAATCAAGTCAGTCTACCCTGACACTGGCTGAGTTATATGTGTTAATCAAGTCAGTCTACCCTAACACTGGCTGAGTTATATGTGTTAATCAAGTCAGTCTACCCTGACACTGGCTGAGTTATATGTGTTAATCAAGTCAGTCTACCCTAACACTAGCTGAGTTATATGTGTTAATCAAGTCAGTCTACCCTAACACTGGCTGAGTTATATGTGTTAATCAAGTCAGTCTACCCTGACACTGGCTGAGTTATATGTGTTAATCAAGTCAGTCTACCCTAACACTGGCTGAGTTATATGTGTTAATCAAGTCAGTCTACCCTAACACTGGCTGAGTTATATGTGTTAATCAAGTCAGTCTACCCCTGACACTGGCTGGAGTATGTGTTAATCAAGTCAGTCTACCCTAACACTGGCTGAGTTATATGTGTTAATCAAGTCCAGTCTACCCCTGACACTGGCTGAGTTTTATGTGTTAATCAAGTCAGTCTACCCTGACACTGGCTGAGTTATATGTGTTAATCAAGTCAGTCTACCCTAACACTGGCTGAGTTATATGTGTTAATCAAGTCAGTCTACCCTGACACTGGCTGAGTTATATGTGTTAATCAAGTCAGTCCCTACCCCTAACACTGGCTGAGTTATATGTGTTAATCAAGTCAGTCTACCCTGACACTGGCTGAGTTATATGTGTTAATCGTCCAGTCTACCTAACACTGGCTGAGTTATATGTGTTAATCAAGTCAGTCTACCCTAACACTGGCTGAGTTATATGTGTTAATCAAGTCAGTCTACCCTAACACTGGCTGAGTTATATGTGTTAATCAAGTCAGTCTACCCTAACACTGGCTGAGTTATATGTGTTAATCAAGTCAGTCTACCCTGACACTGGCTGAGTTATATGTGTTAATCAAGTCAGTCTACCCTGACACTGGCTGAGTTATATGTGTTAATCAAGTCAGTCTACCCTAACACTGGCTGAGTTATATGTGTTAATCAAGTCAGTCTACCCTGACACTGGCTGAGTTATATGTGTTAATCAAGTCAGTCTACCCTAACACTGGCTGAGTTATATGTGTTAATCAAGTCAGTCTACCCTGACACTGGCTGAGTTATATGTGTTAATCAAGTCAGTCTACCCTAACACTGGCTGAGTTATATGTGTTAATCAAGTCAGTCTACCCTAACACTGGCTGAGTTATATGTGTTAATCAAGTCAGTCTACCCTAACACTGGCTGAGTTATATGTGTTAATCAAGTCAGTCTACCCTGACACTGGCTGAGTTATATGTGTTAATCAAGTCAGTCTACCCTGACACTGGCTGAGTTATATGTGTTAATCAAGTCAGTCTACCCTAACACTGGCTGAGTTATATGTGTTAATCAAGTCAGTCTACCCTAACACTGGCTGAGTTATATGTGTTAATCAAGTCAGTCTACCCTAACACTGGCTGAGTTATATGTGTTAATCAAGTCAGTCTACCCTAACACTGGCTGAGTTATATGTGTTAATCAAGTCAGTCTACCCTAACACTGGCTGAGTTATATGTGTTAATCAAGTCAGTCTACCCTAACACTGGCTGAGTTATATGTGTTAAGTCACTACATTAACGCTGGCTGAGTTGGTTCGGTTGTGCCTGACATAGAACATATCTCTGTCTGTCTGTGTCTGTCTGTATGTCTTTCTGTGTGCGTGTGCGTGTGCGTGT
>NC_091296.1:54251642-54276642 GCF_038502225.1 Cherax quadricarinatus | reverse complement strand
TGTGTGTGTGTGTGTGTGTGTGTGTTTGTGTGTGTGTGTGCGTGTGTGTGTGTGTGCGTGTGTGTGTGTGTGTGTGTGTGTGTGTGAGTGTGTGGGTACTCACATAATTGTAGTTGTAGGGGTCGAGTCACAGCTCCTGGCCCAAGCCTTTCACTGTTCGCTACTAGGTCCACTCTCTCCTTGCTCCCTGAGCCTTGTCGTACCTCATCTTAAAGCAAAGTACGGATTCTGCCTCCACTGCTGAAGAAATATTTCCTAAATCCCTTTGACTCATCTGAATCTTCAGCTTCCAACTGTGGCACCTTGTTGCTGTGCTCCATCTCTGGAACATCCTGTCTTTGTCCACCTTGTCAATTTCTCTCAGTGTTTATATGTCGTTATCATGTTTTCCCTATCCTTCCTTTCCTCCTTTGTCGTCAGGTCGATTTCCCCTAACCTTTCTTCGTAGGACATATCCCTTAGTTCCGGGACTAGTTTTGTTGCAAACGGTTGAGCTTTCTCTAATTTCTTGATGTGTTTGACCAGGTGTGGGTATCAAACTGGTGCTGCATAGTCCAATATGAGCCTGACGTACACGGTGTACAGAGTCTTGAACGATTCCTCACTGAGGTATCGGAATGCTATTCTTAAGTTTGCCAAGCGCCCATATGCAGCAGCAGTTATCTGGTTGATGTGCGCCTCAGGAGATGTGCTCGGTATTATACTTACCCCAAGATCCTTGCGTGTGTATATGTGTGTATATATGTGTTTTATGTGTGTGTATTCACCTAATTGTGGTTGCAGGGGTCGAGTCATAGCTCGTGGCCCCGCCTCTTCACTGGTTGCTACTAGGTCAATCAATTCTCGCTCCGTGAGCTTTATAATACCTCTTCTTAAAACTATGTATAGATCCTGCCTCCACCACCTCACTTTTTCAGACTATTCCACTTCCTAACAACTCTGTGACTGAAGAAATACTTACTAATATCTCTGTGACTCATCTGAGTCTTCAACTTCCAACTGTGACCCCTTGTTGTTGTGTCCCATCTCGGGAACATCTTATCTCTGTCCACCTTGTCGATTCCTCTCAGTAGTTTATGTTGTTATCATGGCACCCCCTGTTCCTCCTGTCATCCAGTGTCGCCAGGTCAATTTCCCTTAACCTCTTCTCGTAAGACATACCCATTAGCTCTGGGACTAATCTCGCTGCAAATCTTTGCACTCTCTCTAATTTCCTGACGTGCTTACCCAGGTGTGGGTTCCAAACTGTTGGTGCATTCTCCAAAATAGGCCTGACGTACAAGGTGTGCATAGTCCTGAAGGACTCCTTCTTGAGATGTCGGAAAGCTATTCTTAGGTTTGCTATTCGCCGTTATGCTACAGCAGATATTTGGCTGATGTACGCCTCAGGAGATGTGTTCAGTATTATACACAGCCCAAGATCCTTTTCCTTGAGAGAGGTTTTCAGTCTCTGGTCCCCTAGGTTGTATTGCGTCTGCAGTCTTCTTAGCCCTACCTCAGTCTTCATGACTTTGCACATGGTGGGGTTGAACTCCAGGAGCCATTTGCTGGACAAGGCCTGGAACCTGTCCAAATCCCTTTGTAGTCCTGCCTGGTCCTCCTCATTAGCTTCATTGCAAACACAGACACAGTCTATTCCTTCCGTCATGTCATTCACATATACCAGAAATAGCTCCGGTCCTATAAATGACGGCTGTGGAACCCAGCTCGTCACAAGCACACACTCACAGGTGTGTGTGTGTGTGTGTACTCACCTATTTGTGGTTGCAGGGGTCGAGTCCTAGCTCCTGGCGTGTGTATGTGTGTGTGTGTGTGTGTGTGTGTGTGTGTGTGTGTGTGTGTGTGTGTGTGTGTGTGTGTGTGTGTGTGTGTGTGTGTGTGTGTGTGTGTGTGTGTGTGTGTGTGTGTGTGTGTGTGTGTGTGTGTGTGTGTGTATGTGTGTGTGTGTGTGTGTGTACTCACCTAATTGTGGTTGCAGGGGTCGAGACTCAGCTCCTGGCCTCGCCTCTTCACCGAGTGCTACTAGGTCCTCTCTCTCCCTGCTCCATGAGCTTTATCATACCTCATCTTAAAGCTATGTATGCTTCCTGCCTACACTACCTCACTTGCTAGGCTATTCCACTTCCTCACTACTCTATGACTGAAGAAATACTTCCGAACATCCCTTTGACTCATCTGGATCTTCAATTTCCAATTGTGATCCCTTGTATCTGTGTCCCCTCTCTGGAACATCCTGCCTCTGTCCACCTTGTCTATTCCACGCAGTATTTTGTATGTCGTTATCGTGTCTCCCCTAACCCTCCTGTCATTTAGTGTCGTCAGGCCGATTTCCCTTAACCTTTCTTCACAGGACATTCCACTCAGCTCTGGAACTAACTTTGTCGCAAACCTTTGCGACGTGCTTGATCAAGTGTGGGTTTCAAATAGGTGCTGCATACTCCAGTATGAGCCTAACGTACACGGTGTAGTGTCCTGAACGATTCCTTACTAAGATATCGGAACTCTGTTCTCAGGTTTACTAGGCGCCCATATGCTGCAGCAGTTATCTGGTTGATGTCTGCTTCCGGAGACGTGCTCAGTGTTATACTCACCCAAGAATCTTTGTACCGACCCCTGTGGGATCCCGCTCGTCACAGGTGCCCACTGTGATACCTCATCACGTACCATGACTCTTTGTTGCCTCCCTGTCAGGTTTTCTCTGATCCATTGCAGTGCCCTTCCTGTTATATGCGCCTGATTCTCTAGCTTCTGCACTAATCTCTTGTGAGGAACTGTGTCAAAGGCCTTCTTGCAGTCCAAGAGGATACAATCAACCCACCCCTCTCTCTCGTGTCTTACTTCTGTTACTTTATCATAAAACTCCAGAAGGTTTGTGACACAGGATTTGAATTTAAACTTTTGTTCCGTTCCAGGTGCTCCACCACTCTCCTGATAATCTTCTCCATGACTTTGCATACTATACACGTCAGTGACAATGGTCTATAGTTTAGTGCCTCTTTTCTGTCTCCTTTTTTTTAAAAATTGGAACTACATTTGCCGTCTTCCATACCTCAGGCAGTTGCCCAGTTTCAAGGGATGTGTTGAAGACTGTGGTCATTGGCACACACAGCATATCTGCTCCCTCTCTAAGGACCCACAGGTAGACGTTGTCTGGTCCCATTGCCTTTGAGGTATCCAGTACCACAGCCATCATCATGGCTCTCCATGTTTTAGGATCCCCCATGTGGCTCCAGGTTTTCCCAATCGATCTCCTTGTGGCTGAAATCGCCCATAACCAGTATCGTTGTTCTGCTCGAGTGAACTCTTCTTGCCACTTCAGCCAGTGTGTCCACCGTCGCTCTGTTGTTTTCTTCGTACTCCTCTCTTGGCCTCCTGCAGTTCCGTGGTGGGTTATACATCACTCCAATGACTACTCTCTGTTCCTCAGAATGAAATGTACCTACTATATAGTCCCTTTCTCCAATCTCGTGCATGCATTCCATTTCCCCAAATCCCCATCTGTTTTTTATGAGAAGTGCAACCCCTCCTCCACCTCTACTCCTTCTATCTTTCCTCAGGATTTGATATCCTGGTGTGAAGATTGCGTCTGTTATTGTCTCAGTGAGTTTCGTTTCTGTGACTGCTATGATGTCTGGGGATTTCTCACTAATTCTTTCATGCCACTCCTCATATTCATTCCTCATTCCATCTGTGTTCATGTACCAAACCTTCAGCTTCTTTTCTATCACTGTGGTCCTGGGAGAATATTGGGGTTGGGAGAGTGGGAGCCCTGGTAGAGGCCTATGGGGGGTTGTGGTGTAGGTGGGGTTTGTGATGAGGGGGGTGGGGTCAGAATGCCCATAAGGGGCAGCTGTAGGGGTGAGGTATATTATGTGGGGGTTGGTGGCAGAGGGAACAGTGTGTGGGTTTTGGTTTAGATTGCTCAATTGCATTGGGGTTGTCGTGATTGGAGTCCTTCTGCAGGAGTTTCTGGGGGATGTGTTTGCCCTTCCTCTTGGGTCTGGGTCCTGCTCATCTTCATCATTGCCTCTCGTGCCCCCTTGCGTCTTTGTACCCTCTCTTTCAATATCGTCCTTTCTTCTTGTGTTCTGCCACGATCGAGGTATGCTCTCTGATACTCTGGTTTGTCCTTCAGTTGTATTTTCTCTTGCAGGATCCTGGTTCGAGCTGATTCTTCCTTGAAATTACTTTGACAGGCCATTTCCTTCTACTCGCAAACCACTCAGTTCTCCGAAAATTTATCACATGGGTTATGTCACCCTCATTTATTGTTTCATAATGCCTTCAGTCGCTTTTTCCTCCTCCTATTTTCTTTCATCGTAGGCTTCCCCTTCAGCTTCTTGGAGCCCGTAGACAAAAACTGACCTCTCCCTTTCCTCCTCCCACTGTGTCTCCCTTTGCGTCCTCTGAGGTGTTTTAGTTCCTTCCATTGAAATGTTCTTGCCATCAATCCCTGTCCTTGCTCAAGTTTTTATGCTCAGTGAACTTTCATGATCAGCTGTTCCTTGCTACTACAGTTGGCTGTTAGAGTCTCTGCATATAGCATACCTTCGTTGTCTTCAGACCTGTCATCTGATCTTAGTGTGCTCCCCATCTTTTCCTTGGCCCAATGTGGGTCTGATAGGGCCTTTGCATGTGGCATATCTCCATTGTTTCCTACCGTCGCCTTGTCTGTGCCTGACATAGAAGTTCCTGATGTTGCGTCTGTATTGTCATTTGTCTCTCTAATCTGTTTTAGGTTTTTTAGTTCCTTTTCTAAGCACTGTATCCTAGCCTCTGTTGCTAAGATTTGTAGCCCCCACTTCCTGCTCTTTTCAGCTATCCTCTCCTCCATTTTCTTGCCAAGCTCTTCTATCTTTATTCCCCACTCTTCCTCCCTTTTTTTGAGCTCTAACTCCCAACCTTGCCTTCCAGGTTCGTCCACCAGATCTCTGGTTTACCGCCCTCTTGGGTAACCCTTTCTTTTTTCTTACCTCAGAGAGAAACTTATGTATTTTCAGGGTGTGTGGGGGGCGAGGGAAAAGGCTAGAGGAGAGAGAGAGAGTGAGTGAGAGAGAGAGAGAGAGAGAGAGAGAGAGAGAGAGAGAGAGAGAGAGAGAGAGAGAGAGAGAGAGAGAGAGAAAAAGAGACAGAGAGAGAGAGAGAGGGTGAAGACGTGTCACAGTGCGCTCCACAAACTTTCTTAATATTACTTAAATACGAGGGTTGGTGAGGATAAAACTGTTCAGTGACGTAGTACTACTTACAACACATTAGTACAAGTAAGCCAACTCCTCCACTGAGGTGAATATAAGCAATATCAGTGATATTAAGTGTGGTATGTTGAAGGCATGGTGTGAGGGGACTGGCAGGCCTTAGGAGTGTCTTCACTATTGCCTTCAGAGTGAGCGTCTAATATTATGTGTGTTTTGTGCTATGTACTAGCATCTGGTGCTTTATAACAACGTGGCTGGTACAATGCAACACAGTGATTTGTGTAACATCTTCCTTTAGTGGAAAAGTGGACAGCATAAACAGTGTTTATTAAGTGATAGTGAGAAGGCAACACTTCCAGCTAGTGGCCCACTGCCGCCCGCCCTCACTACCCACCGGCTATAAACACCCCCACCCACCCACACTCCACCCCACCCACGTATCACCACCCACCCTCTCTCTCTCCTGTGAACTTCAAATTATACAAGCCTCCTCTGGGATGACTTCACACCGCAAAATAGCAAGATTATCTACGCTATCTGGCTATTGTCCCAGTAGATACTGCAGTGTTTGTGGGTATACCACAAGGGACAAAGATCTTCTTGGATGTAAAGAGCCTACTTGTTCCAACTACTGCCACACAGATTGCACTCCAGAAGAAGAATTTTGTTGCAGCCAGGTTGAAAATTTCAGAAAACTTAAGGATATCCATAATCCTGTGGTATATGTGGATACAAGCCTGGAGCTACAGGAGGAAGGTTCAGAAGTCCTACCTCAGGGACTCCTGTCCAAAGATCAAGACTGCCCTC
This sequence comes from Cherax quadricarinatus, assembly GCF_038502225.1. Lineage (NCBI taxonomy): Eukaryota > Metazoa > Arthropoda > Malacostraca > Decapoda > Parastacidae > Cherax > Cherax quadricarinatus. Next base: position 54,270,640 of record NC_091296.1, on the reverse strand, counting down.
TTGGGCTGTGTTGTAAAGTTGCAGCTAAGATAATCCATCACAGGGAAGCACTTCATGAGCTCCTCAAATCATTAGATAACCTACAAGCTATTGTAGAAGGCCAGTGCAAGCCTACATCAAGTGACGCAAGTTGCTCAGCTGATGGTGACACTATTGACAAAGACTGGAAGTCCCACACTGAGCTTAACTCAGGGGTAAACATCTGGTGGAATTCTGTCATCGCTAAGGTCCCACAGACTGACAGAGTTCAAAACACTACCTTTGGGAATTCTAACACAATTCCTCTGACCACCACAGAGGGAACAAATCCTCTTCCCAGCAACGTGGGAAGCCTTGGATCTGTTAATTCTCCTACACCTGACATCTCTGCTTCAGCCACTGCCAGTCTACTTGACAGTGCACATACCATCCCTGATCCTACACCTGTCAGCACACCTGCCGATACTATTCTAGAATCTGGTAGTAGTGCTTCGACAGCAAGCTCTGAGCCAGGAGTTTCTCCACCAGAGAACGGTGCAGTTAGTGATCAGGGAACTATCACTGCACCTGATCACCTGCTACGCCGAAGTACGAACAGCAGGGACACATCTGTCAGAACTGGTAGAGGGCGGGGTAGAGGACGTGGAGGAGGACGGGGTGGAGGAAGACATCTACAGCCGTCTCACCCTCCACTAACACAGTTCCAGCGGCAGAATCCGAGGACAAATCTGCGAAACACAGGAGGTACAACAAATCCTAGTCCACCCTCCCAGGCACCTAGGCTGTGCTCTCGCTGTCACCGGAAGGGGCACTCTGCCAACAACTGCCTGCGAGATACCAGGTGTAACTACTGCTACAAGAAAGGACATAAGGAGGACCAGTGTCGGAAGAAAAAGGAACTTGACAGACAGGGCCACCTGTTTAGAGACCTGTTCTCAGAACAAACCAGCAGGATCTCTGAATTGGTAAACACTCTCACACGTCACCCACTTAGCTACTCCTATCCCAGCCCATCAGGTGGGATTGGGCCTTATACAAGACCACAGACCTACATCCCTGCAGCTGCCTCAGTACCCTACCTCTCTCAAGGGCAGGCACCTTACATTCCCTACACACCCACCACCTCAAGCTGACCACTTCATCATGAGGAGCCAGTCTATCAGCATCCTGTCGGCCAACATTAGAGGTTTCATTACTAATGTTGGAGAGCTCACACATAGCTTTGTGAACACTCGACGTCCCGACATGATAGCTGTTGTTGAAACATTTTTGGATGACAGGACTCCAGAAAATTTTGCAAGAATTGCTGGCTACACCTCATGGATGAGAAGAGACAGGCAAGGGCAAGGAGGTGGTGTTGCTGTGTGCTTCTCTAAAAGTGTTCATGCCCAGCACATAGATGTTGCCACCCCTACACATCTTGAAATGATGTTCTTCAAGCTCTGTATAAACACTAGTACCTCTGTACTAGCATGTGCAATGTACAGACCTCAGTGGCAACATGCAGACCCTATCAACTTCCTAATGGAAAATATTGACTCCCTTCTGCTACAACACAACTGTCAACATATTATAATTGTTGGTGACCTCAACCAGCACCTTATACAGAGGGACTTTGATGACCTTCTTGCAGTGTTTGACATGAGAAACTTTGTTGATTTCCCTACTCATATCTCTGGCTCCTCCCTTGACCCAGTAGTGAGTGATCTGGCAGAAGGCATAGTCACTTGTCAACCCCTCGGCTACGTTGGATCGTCTGACCACAAGGCTGTTTTTACCACACTTAAGATCCCAACAGAACGAGGTGAGGAGTCCACACGCACAACCTGGCTATGGGAAAGAGGTAATTGGCCAGCCCTTTGCTCTGAGCTCGCCACCACCGACTGGAATGCTCTTCTCCAGGGGGATGTTGACAACCAAGTGAAAGCCTTCACTGGACACATCCTTAATCTGCAACAAGAACACATTCCTCACCGGCAATATGTGACAAAGCCTACAGATCAGCCTTGGTTTGGCTTTCGTTGTAGAGAGGCTGCTACTGCTAAGTACAAAGCATGGCGAAGGTATAAGAGACATCCTACCACCTATAACAGGAACTTGCACATGCAAGCCTGTAGGCATATGGGTGATGTTCAAAAGTGGGCCATTACTAAATGGGAGGTGGACACTAAAAGAAAGTTAGCATCAGGTAGGGTAGGCTCCAAAACCTGGTGGTCCCTGGTCAAGGACAGACAAGGTTATCTGCCTGATGAACTTATTCCACCTCTAAATCGACAGGATGGGACCACCTCTACTAGTAGTCAAGAGAAGGCGGACCTCTTTGCTGAACACTTTGCTACCAAAATGCAAGTTCCTGATCCAGCAAGGGACCCTCCTTGGCTAGCTGCAAGAACTGTGTCAAAACTGTCAGTGGTGACAATAAGGCAGGAGGAGGTGCATTTCCTTCTTAAATCACTTGACCAAGAAAAGGCTGTGGGCCCAGACAAGTTGAGCCCAAGATTGTTGAGAAGATGTGCAGACCAGCTAGCAGCACCTCTAACTCGCATCTTTCAGCACTGCCTAGTACAGTGTAAATGGCCCTCTCCATGGAAAGAGGCAAATGTAGTCCCTGTTCACAAAAAGAAGAGCAGAGCAGAAATCAGCAACTACAGACCAGTGTCACTCCTGTCAATCACTGGTAAGATCCTTGAGACAATAATCTCAAGACAAATGACAGATTTTTTTGACTACCACTCACTACTTTGTGATCGTCAATATGGCTTCAGGAAAGGTTACTCTGCTGCTGATCTGTTGTTAAACCTCTCCACTAAGTGGCACCAGTCACTGGATGAATCCAAAGTCAGCTGTGTGGTAGCACTGGACATTGCTGGCGCTTTCGACCGGGTGTGGCACCAGGGCCTCTTAGCAAAACTTCAAGCACTGGGAATTGCAGGCTCTACGCTATGTCTCCTCAGTGATTACCTTCATGGTAGATCTCTAAGTGTAGTCCTCAATGGAACGGAATCAGCAAGGCATCCTATTGGGGCAAGCGTTCCACAAGGAAGTGTGCTGGGTCCACTGTTATGGAATGTCTACTTCAACGACCTTCTTCATCTCATCCCAGAATCACATGCATATGCAGACGACTGTACACTGACATTCACTTATCCAAGAGAAGAAATGCCAGCTGCTCTAAGCTACATCAATCACCAGCTGAGAGCTATATCAGCTTGGGGAAATAGATGGCAAGTAACATTTGCACCTGAAAAAACGCAAATGATGTTCGTCTCTAGGCACCATGATGGTAATGCTGGCGCAGTAGTAAGGATGAATGGGACGATGTTGGCACCTGGAGAAGAAGTTGATATCCTTGGGGTGAAATTTGACTCCAAACTAACCATGAAGAACCATGTTGTAAATCTTGCAAACAAGGCAGCCAGGAAGCTTACAGCACTTCGCCGTATCTCGCATCTGCTTGACAGTAGGGGTTGCAAGATCCTGTACGAGGCACAAGTACGCTCACACCTTGAGTATGCTCCACTTTCTTGGTTTGCCTGCCCCCCCTCTCATCTGCGACTGCTTGACAGAGTAGAGAACAGAGCAAGACGTCTCATCTCTCGCCTGGACCCATCCTGGATAGATCTGTCATTTCAGCAGAGCCTTCAACATAGGAGGGATGTGGGTGGCCTTACTGTTATGTACAAGGCCAATATTGTCAAAATACCACACTTGGATCCACTTCGAGGACAGCGTGAAACAAGCTTTTATGCCACAAGACGGGCAGAAAGCAGCAACTTCACTCTGGCTGTACCCTTCTCCAGAACATCACTCCATCTGAGATCATACATACCCAGGATGACTCGAGTATGGAACACATTCGTACAGCATAATGATGTCAACGAGATAACGTCAGTTGATCAAATGAAAATGCTGGCCCACAGATGGCTCCAACTTCATCCTGTTCCCTACTTGTATGTCTCATAACAAAAATGCTTTCAAATGAGCTGATGTAGGTAACAGCTCTTAGCTTGCCAATAAAGTTAGGAATCCTTAACCTGTAAATAGCTGTCAATAAAGCTAGGGATCCTTAACCTTGTCAAACCCTGTGTAAAAAAAAAAAAAAAAAAAAAAAAAAAAAATAGAGAGAGAGAGAGAGAGAGAGAGTGAGTGAGTGAGTGAGAGAGAGAGAGACGAGAGTGGGAGAGAGAAAGGGTGTGTGTGTGTGCTCACCTATGTGCACTTTCTTATTTATGGTTGAAAAGGTCCTTCATAGCTCCTAGCCCCGTCTGTGTGTGTGTGTGTATGTGCATGTGTGTGTATGTGTGCGTGCCTCTCTCTCTCTCTCTCTCTCTCTCTCTCTCTCTCTCTCTCTCTCTCTCTCTCTCTCTCTCTCTCTCTCTCTCTCTCCAAAGTAATGTACAGAAAGTAACAGTCACGGAATGTAAATTCTCCCCACCAACACGTTCCACCATCGTCACCTACCTACCTCAGTTACCCCTAATAACATTATCATATTTCGGGTCCCCAGCTAGTATTCTCAGGCTAATCTCAACCTCCTCCATGCCTCTACCTTCTCCCCACTTTTCCCTTCACAATCATTCCCCCAACTTCCCCTCCCCTCTATATCCCGCACCTTCCCCATCTACACCCATCCCCCCCCCCACCCTACAACCGCAAATCGAAGCTGGTAGTTATTAAAATATTTAAATTTCCGCGAAACGAGAGTAATGAAATCGACTCAGTATGGATCCGGGTGGCGGTGAGGAGACTCAGAACGGAACAGAAACTTTAAGTTTGGTAGGGCAGGACCAGGGTGCTCCCTGGATGGTCTCTCAACACGCCACCACCAACAACCTGCTGGAACTACACACAGCAAAACTACGACTCTCAGGATGACTACCTCCACGACGACGCTCATGACGACTTTCTCCACTCTGTACTCTACTTGCTACTACTACTACTACCACTACTACTTCTACTACTACTACTATCACCATCAATACTACTACTACTACTTCTACTACCACTACTACCACTACTACTACCACTACTACCACTACTACTACCACTACTACTACCACTACCACCACTACTACTACCACTACCACCACTACTACTACCACTACCACCACTACTACTACCACTACCACCACTACTACTACTACTACTAGCACCACTACCACTACTACTACTACCACCACTACTAGCACTACCACTACTAATACAACCACTTCTGCTATTGCCACTACTATTACTGCTATTACCAGTGCCTCCCTTCACTCCCACTACTCCATTTCCTTCTGTCTTCTCTTTAACGCTTCCCTGTCTCCCATCCCCTCTCTCCTATATATACTTTCTCCCTCACCTTCTTGGGTTAGTGTGACTTGTTAATGGTCCAAGTCGGACCGAAATGCCGTCATAAGCTTCTTTCTCCTAACTTGATTCACGAAATCGTAATGTGACACGATTACAAACAAACCATACCACGGGTGGGGTCAGAACCCTCGGTCTGGAGTTTTGAGACTCTCTGATCGCTGGTTCTAACCCCACCCGTGGAATGGTTTCTCTCTCCTATGTGCGGGTTGTCCGGTCAGCAAGTATTCTATAGTGGTCAGCAAGTCTTCCGGTCAGCAAGTCTTCCGGTCAGCAAGTCTTCCAGTGGCGGATGTACATTTTTGGGGCCATGAAGTTTGAGCTGTTATGGGGGCCCCTTCGTAACCGTTTCACATACAGTAGACCACAAATTTTTAAGCAATGTGGACTAAAGTCCCTTCTGGGGCCCCTCCGGGATTAGGGGCCCTGAAGCTTAAGCTTCATTAGTTTCACAGTAGGTCCGCTTCTGGGTAGGGTAAGTGATGTGTAATGCGTAGTCACTGAGAGTGATGCTGGAGCCATTAATACCATCATGATCACAGTCGCTGTTGTTCTATTGTTTAGTGAAATCTGAAATAGTTGTGGGTGTAAAACAACTGTTGTTAATACTCTGCGTCTTAGTGCACAAACTCCTTTGTTTAGAGTCAACACTCAACCATTGTTTAAAGTACTACGCTGTTGTTTAATGTGCTATGAGCTTTTTTAAAATACTACTCTCTTGTTTAAAGTAATATGCTCTTGTTTAAAATACTACACTCTTGTTTAAAATACTACTCTCTTGTTTATAGTAATACGCTCTTGTTTAAAGCAATACGCTCTTGTTTAAAGTAATTTACCACACTTGTTTAAAGTCAGGACTCTAGTCTTGTTTAAAGTAAGCATTACACTTGTTTGAACTCAGGAAGTCGGGATTCTACTTTTTCTTAATGACTCATGCTGAAGTCTCTTTCAGAGTTCTCTGTGACCTTGATTAATGTCCAGGGAGACTGTTTTATGTTTGTGTTGTGGGTTCTTACCTCTATGTTGCTTGTGGTTGCTCAGTGTTGCTTGCTGTTGCTCAGTGTTGCTTGCTGTTGCTCAGTGTTACTTATTATTGCGATATTTTGCTTTCTGTTACTTCTATGGTGCTTGCTGTTGCTCTATGGTGCTTTTTTTGTCGCATGTTGGACCTCTGTGTTGATTCTTGGCGCCCTATGTTGCTTGCTGTTGTTCTTTGTTGCTCGGTGGTGCTCTCTGTTGTTCTATGTTGCTTGCTGTTGCTTGTTGTTGCTCTTTGTTGCTCGCTGGTCCTCTGTATTGCTTGCTGTTACTCTATGTTGCTTGCTGTTACTCTATGTTGCTTGCTGCTACTCTATGTTGCTTGCTGCTACTCTATGTTCCTTGCTGTTACTCTGTGTTGCTTGCTGTTACTGTATGTTGCTTGCTGTTACTCTATGTTGCTTGCTGTTTCTCTATGTTCCTTGCTGTTTCTCTATGTTGCTTGCTGTTTCTCTATGTTGCTTGCTGTTTCTCTATGTTTCTTGCTGTTACTCTGTGTTGCTTGCTGTTACTATATATTGCTTGCTGTTACTCTATGTTGCTTGCTGTTTCTCTATGTTCCTTGCTATTACCTCTATGTTGCTTGCTGTTTCTCTATGTTCCTTGCTATTACCTCTATGTTGCTTGCTGTTACTCTATTTGGCTTGCTGTTACTCTGTGTTGCTTGCTGTTAGTCTGTGTTGCTTGCTGTTACTCTATGTTGCTTGCTGTTACTCTATGTTGCTTGCTGTTACTCTATGTTGCTTGCTGTTACTATATGTTGCTTACTGTTATTCTATGTTGCTTGCTGTTTCTCTATGTTCCTTGCTGTTACCTCTATGTTGCTTGCTGTTACTCTGTGTTGCTTGCTGTTAGTCTGTGTTGCTTTCTGTTACTCTATGTTGTTTGCTGTTACTCTATGTTGCTTGCTGTTACTCTGTGTTGCTTGCTGTTACTCTATGTTGCTTGCTGTTACTCTATGTTGCTTGCTGTTACTCTATGTTGCTTGCTGTTAATCTATGTTGCTTGCTGTTACTCCGTGTTGCTTGCTGTTACTCTATGTTGCTTGCTGTTACTCTATGTTGCTTGCTGTTAATCTATGTTGCTTGCTGTTACTCCGTGTTGCTGCTGTTCTATGTTGCTTTTTAATATTCTATTTTGCTTGCTGTTACCTCTATGTTGCTTGCTGTTACCTCTATGTTGCTTGCTGTTACCTCTATGTTGCTTGCTGTTACCTCTATGTTGCTTGCTGTTACCTCTATGTTGCTTGCTGTTACCTCTATATTGCTTGCTGTTACCTCTATGTTGCTTGTTGTTACCTCTATGTTGCTTGCTGTTATCTCTATGTTGCTTGCTGTTACTCTTTGTTGCTTGCTGTTACTCTGTGTTGCTTGCTGTTACTCTATGTTGCTTACTGTTGCTCTATGTTGCTTGCTGCTGTTCTATACTGCTCTTTGATACTCTATGTTGCTTGCTGTTGCTCTGTCATTTATTACAAGTCCGCTAAAACTGTCTCGGTCATATCTCTGAATGAAACATATTTACTGGACAGATATTCGCATACATACTGGCATTCTTAAGTATACTTTTAAACACATACATATATTCATTCATAAGTATAGATTCCGGAAATGATGTTGGGGAGTATACGACCCAACATAATACGTACATACATACTTACATTTATATATATATATATATATATATATATATATATATATATATATATATATATATATATATATATATATATATATATATATATATATATATATATATACGTAGATGTTGTGCATGTCTTATTCACCGTAATTTATGTGTATGAAACACAGGGTTGTCCATCATTACAGTTGTACTTACCCTCAGTTGGAATAACTTTCACACTGTTGCCGAAAACAAGAGGTGGAAGACATGAAGGCTATGGATAATAGCGCTTCCCTTTACCACTTTCCTATCCATGACCACTAAACTTTTAGGTCACAACCCTTACCCTCTGTCTTCCTAATACACCACTTACATTTTGTATAAAATGTCGAAGTAAAAATTCCTCCCACATGTGTGTGGGTGCGGCACAGCTGTAAATATTGCAGGTGTTGTAAATTATCAATGTTGAGGTGCGAGGAAGGAATTGAATTTACATGTATCATTCACAAATGAATCAGTTGAGAGAGGAAATTTTATATGATGTTTTGGTCTGTTTTGGACCATTGTTTGTGAGTCTCAGAGGAACAGTGAGTGAGTGTGTGTGTGTGTGTGTGTGTGTGTGTGTGTGTGTGTGTGTGTGTGTGTGTACTCACCTAATTGTATTCACCTGATTGTGGCTGCAGTGGTCGAGTCATGGCTCCTGGTCCCACGTCTTCACTGGTCGCTACTAGGTCACTGCCACCCTGCTCCGTGAGCTTAATCATAGCTCTTGTTAAAGCTATGTATGGATCCTGCATCCACCACCTCTCTTTCCAGACTATTTCACTTCCTGACAGCTCTGTGACTGAAGAAATACTTCCTAACATCCCTTTGACTCATCTGAGTCTTCAACTTCCAACTGTGACCGCTTGTTTGCGTGTCCCGTCTCTGAAACATCCTGTCCCTGTCCACCTTGTCGATTCCTCTCAGTATTTTACATGTTGTTATCATGTTCTCCCCGTCCCTCCTGTCCTCCAGTGTCGTCAGGTTGATTTCCCTTAACCTCTCCTAGAGGGACATGCCCCTTATCTTCGGGACTAGTCTTGTTGCAATCCTCTGCACTTTCTCTGTATGTGAGTGAGTGTGTGAGTGTGTGAGTGAGTGTTGGGATACATCACACCTCACTCTGATCCGAAACAGTTGGTGAGTTAAATGTGTCTCTGTGTTCTCCATCGATTACAGTTAATCGTCTGAAAAATGGCAAGCCCAGCAATGGTACAGAAGGGACCTAAATACCCCTCACCTAAGAGGACCTTACTTGAGAGTTCTTCCAGCCACAGAATAGTGACTTTTGTTCTTCGTCTATATCTTCGGTAATCTTAGCCACAATACAGACGTTCATAATCAGCACACATATTTATATAGATCTTTATCTCATTTGATAAATCATTTACTTAAATATCAAAAAAATATCATAGTAGATACTAATTCATTAAATCACATAGGAAACACTAAATGATATTATCCTTTAGAGTTTTACACTGACTTGGATTTAATACCAAGATCTTCTTGCCTGACTGCTACTACAATTTACGTACCGCTGGAGTTCGTCCAGGTGAAAGTGAAGTTAGTCCCATGGAATTGCTCCAGGTACCCCTGGAGACGGTCCAGGTACCTCTCACGTTGGTCAAGGTACCCTTGGAGTAAGTCCAGGTACCACTGGAGTTGGTCCAGGTACCCCTAGAGCTGGTCCAGGTACCTCTGGAGTCGGTCCGGTTACCTCTGGAGTTGGTTCAGACACCCCAGGTACTCCTAGAGAAGGTCCAGGTACCCCGATACCAATAGCAATCTTTAATCTTTCAAACATGGCTTCTTGATAATAATTATAAAATAATAATAGTAATAATCATAAAACACACACACACACACACACACACACACACACACACAGACACACACACACACACACACACACACACACACACACACACATAGACACACACTCACACAGACACACACACAGACACACACACACACACACACACACACACACACACACACACACACACACACACATGGAAGACAGCAAATGTAGTCCTAATTTTTAAATAAAGGAGACAGACATGAAGCATTAAACTACAGACCAGTGTCACTGACATGTATAGTATGCGAAGTCATGGAGAAGATTATCAGGAGAAGAGTGGTGGAACACCTAGAAAGGAATGAGCTTATCAACGACAGCCAGCACGGTCTCAGGGAAGGGAAATCCTGTGCCACAAACGTACTTGAGTTCTATAACAGGGCGACAGCAGTAAGACAAGAGAGAGAGGGGTGGGCAGACTGTATTTTCTTGGACTGCAAGAAGGCGTTTGACACAGTTCCACACAAGAAATTCGTGCGGAAACTGGAGGACCAGGTAGGGATAACAGGGAAGGCACTGCAATGGATCAGGTAATACCTGTCAGGAAGACAACAGCGAGTCATGATACATGGCGAGGTGTCAGAGTGGGCGCATGTGACGAGCGGGGTTCCACTGGGGTCAGTCCTAGGACCGGTGCTGTTTTTGGTATTTGTGAATGACATGACGGAAGGAATAGTCTCGGAAGTGTCCCTGTTCGCAGATGATGTGGAGTTGATGAAAAGAATTCACTCGGCGAGGACCAAGCAGAACTACAAAGGGCTCTGGACAGGCTGCAGGCATGGTCCAGCAACTGGCCCCTGGTGTTCAACCCAACAAAGTGCAAAGTCATGAAGACTGGGGAAGGGAAAAGCAGACGGCAGACGGAGTACAGTCTAGGGGGCCAGAGACTACAAACCTCACTCAAGAAAAATGATCTTAGGGTGAGTATAACACCGGGCATATCTCCTGAGGCGCACATCAACCATATAACTGCTGCAGTATACGGGCGCCTAGCAAACATAAGAACAGCATTCCGACATCTTATTAAGGAATCGTCCAGGGTCCTGTACACCCTGTATGTCAGGCCTATATTGGAGTATGCAGCACCAGTTTGGAACCCACACCTAGCCAAGCACGTAAGGAAACTAGACAAAGTGCAAAGGTTTGCAACAACACTAGTCCCGTAGCAAAGGGGTATGTTCTACGAGCAGAGGTTAAGGGAAATCGACCTGACGACACTGGAGGACAGGAAAGATAGGGGGGATATGATAACGACACATAAAATACCGAGAGGAATCGACAAGGTGGACTTGTAAGTCGAAAACTCAGATGAGTCACAAGGATGTTAGGAAGTATTTCTTCAGTCACAGAGTTGCCAGGAAGTGGAATAGTCTGGAAAGTGATGCAGTGGAGGCAGGTACCGTACATAGCTTTAAGAAGAGGTACGATAAAGCTCACCGAGCAGGGAGAGAGTGGACCTAGTAGCTACCAGTGAAGAGGCTGGACCAAGAGCTATGAATCAACTCCTGCAACCACAATTGAGTACACGCATTCTCACATACACATTCACACACTTTTTGTTTGCCATCAGTTAATAAACACATCCTTCCCAGTGACTGCTATGCTGTACATACTGGAATTCCTTATGTATTGGCACTTAGGTTAGCATTCGTTATAGATGAGTGCCCAAGCTAGCGTTCTTAGTGTTTCTATCAGCGCACTCAGTGTAGTACTGGCTTCCTTAAGTTGTGTATGCTGACAGTGTTACAATACACGTCAGCTTCCTGTTAGTGTTCTGATAGGTCGCGATTTTTTTTTTTTTTTTTTTAGCATTCGAACGTCATTGTTAATGCTGCGGTGTCTTCCCCAGATGGAGCATGCTGGCAGTATTCGAATATCTTTCACCGCCATTTACTTACTTCGATAGATGGTAATATAGTGGAGAGTGTGGTGTCAGGGTGAGTGACACTACTGACTTCCCTCGTTCGTCCTTCAGTGGTAACTGTATTATGTATGAGGTCAAACCCTGTTTCTCCACAACAGAGAGGTTACTGGTGGAAGAGTGTGTGCTCGTACAGTAATGCTGCTGCAAATAATTGAATATTAGATGAACACACTTGCCCACACACTCATACACTATGAATCAACCCCTGCAACCAAAATTAGGTGAGTACAATTAGGTCAGTACAGACATATACACTGGAGGAGGGAAATTGGATATGTAAGTGAAGGGGAAGTCTATCAGGAGAAATACTCGATACATCCACAATTATCAGGTACTGAATGAGATAATAAAATCAAAACGCCATGATAGGTTTAGCAGTCCCGTAAGAGGAATCAATCATTTGATATCCTGATAAAACATACTATGCCAATCAGATAAGTCCAGGCTGATACTGATATGCCTGAAAGCTGAAACAATCAGACCATAACACTCAGGTCGACAGTCTGGTGTAAGGAGAATGTGAAGGAGGAAGTCTGACTGTCACCCAGGATAAATGTTTCCAGCGGGACTAAGAGAGCCGTTCCAACGATCACTCCGCGTTTTATGACGGTTTTAAAGGCCATAACTCCTCTTCGATCTCCTGCCCGTCGCAGTGAGACATTCCTCTCTACAAATACTATCCCGCTCGCAGACCACTACGTTAAATTCGGCCTTTTAGCTCTCCTTAGTTATCTCCAGGAGCTGGCTGCCGAAACAGCAAACAGTGGCGAAGATATAAAGTGGTTCTGCTGTAAGAAGCTGTCACTGGGTTCGTGTCAGAGCTCAGATCAAGGATCTGAGAGACGGGGATCCGGAAGATGCTGGACCAGCAGTAAATCAGTGATCTCCCCGACACTAAACCCAGACATATTTCAAGGTTTCCAGAGAGTCATTATTCTTGATTTGACAACAGTTACATTTGCATCAGAAATTTGTCTTCAGAGAGAGAGAGAGAGAGAAAGAGAAAGAGAGAGAGAGAGAGAGAGAGAGAGAGAGAGAGAGAGAGAGAGAGAGAGAGAGAGAGAGAGAGAGAGAGAGAGAGAGAGAGAGAGAGAGAGAGAGAGAGAGAGAGACAGAGAGAGAGAGAGAGAGAGAGAGAGAGAGAGAGAGAGAGAGAGAGAGAGAGAGAGAGAGAGAGAGAGAGAGAGAGAGAGAGAGAGAGAGAGAGAGAGAGAGAGAATCCTTAATGGGACGTTGCCTTCATGTAATACAGTGGAACAGAGACTAAATTTAGGTCTTGCTTGCTGTCTAATTCGAATGAATTGACTACCCTACCAGATGGCTGGCACGGACACTTCTCTCATTATCTGAGTGTCCTAGACCTGGGTTAACAGACACTGAAGTGTCGTAGACCTGGGGTAACAGACACTGAAGTGTCGTAGATATGGGTTAAAAGACACTGAAGTGTCGTAGATGTGGGTTAACAAACACTGAGGTGTCGTAGACGTGGGTTAACAGACACTGAGGTTTCCACTGATACTGAACCTCTCTTCATGGTTGAGGTATTTCTTGCGTCAGAAATATATATATATATATATATATATATATATATATATATATATATATATGTATATATATATATATATATATATATATATATATATGTCAAATGAATATGTAAAACTTGGTCAATTAGCAAGAACTCATTTAAAAATTAAGTCCTTTCTAAAATTTTCTCTTATACGTTTAAAGATATATTTTTTGTCATTAATGTTGATGTAAAATTTATAATTTTGCACCAAAAGGAACTTAGAAAACTTACCTAACCTTATTATAACAAGCGCAATTTATTTTAGGCTAACCTGACTAAATATATTTTAGATTTGTTTACAATAATTTAATACTAAACAAACACAGTGAAATATATTTTTTTCTGTTAGGTTCAGAATGATTTTGGCGAAATTATTGCATACACAAATTTTCACTTGTCCTATATGGCAAGATGAACGTTGCTATTTAAGCCAAGATCGCAAGTTCTGTTTATTCGGCACGGCATTATATATATATGTGTGTGTGTGTGTGTGTGTGTGTAGGTGTGTGTGTGTGTGTGTGTGTGTGTGTGTGTGTGTGTGTGTGTGTGTGTGTGTGTGTGTGTGTGTGTGTGTGTGTGTGTGTGTGTGTGTATGTATGCCTATCAATGGTCTAGAACTTCTTCTTCCTTATTTCTTCTTTTTCTCCCACGAACTAGGGACCGATTTGCTGATGCTGGCAACAATGGTACAATCAGTGCAAGATAAGCCATACTTGCAGGAGAGAGGTCAGACTTACAGGAGAGAGGTCAGACTTACAGGAGAGAGGCCATACTTACAGGAGAGAGGTCAGACTTACAGGAGAGAGGCCAGACTTACAGGATAAAGGCCAGACTTACTGGAGAGAGGCCAGACTTACAGGAGACAAGCCAGACTTACAGGAGAGAGGCCAGACTTACAGGAGAGAAGCCAGACTTACAGGAGACAAGCCAGACTTACAGGAGAGAGGCCAGACTTACAGGAGAGAGGCCATACTTACAGGAGAGAGGCCAGACTTACAGGAGAGAGGCCAGACTTACAGGAGAGAGGTCAAACTTACAGGAGAGAAGCCAGACTTACAGGAGAGAGGTCAGACTTACAGGAGAGAGGTCAGACTTACAGGAGAGAAGCCAGACTTACAGGAGAGAGGCCAGACTTACAGGAGAGAGGCCAGACTTACAGGAGAGAGGCCAGCCTTATAGGAGAGAGGCCATACTTACAGGAGAGAGGCCAGACTTACAGGAGAGAGGCCATACTTACTGGAGAGAGGCCAGACTTACAGGAGAGAGGCCATACTTACAGAAGAGAGGCCAGACTTACAGGAGAGAGGCCAGACTTGCAGGAGAGAGGCCATACTTACAGGAGAGAGGCCAGACTTACAGGAGAGAGGCCAGACTTACTGGAGAGAGGCCAGACTTACAGGAGAGAGGCCAGACTTACAGGAGAGAGGCCAGACTTACTGGAGAGAGGCCAGACTTACAGGAGAGAGGCCAGACTTACAGGAGAGGCCAGACGTCCTGGAGAGAGGCCAGACTTACAGGAGAGAGGCCAGACTTACAGGAGAGAGGCCAGACTTACAGGAGAGAGGCCAGCCTTATAGGAGAGAGGCCATACTTCTTTGGAGAGAGGCCAGACTTACAGGAGAGAGGCCATACTTACTGGAGAGAGGCCAGACTTACAGGAGAGAGGCCATACTTACAGAAGAGAGGCCAGACTTACAGGAGAGAGGCCAGACTTGCAGGAGAGAGGCCATACTTACAGGAGAGAGGCCAGACTTACAGGAGAGAGGCCAGACTTACTGGAGAGAGGCCAGACTTACAGGAGAGAGGCCAGACTTACAGGGAGGAGAGGCCAGACTTACTGGAGAGAGGCCAGACTTACAGGAGAGAGGCCAGACTTACAGGAGAGAGGCCAGACTTACTGGAGAGAGGCCAGACTTACAGGAGAGAGGCCAGACTTACAGGAGAGAGGCCAGACTTACAGGAGAGAGGCCAGACTTACAGGAGAGAGGCCAGACTTACAGGAGAGAGGCCATACTTACAGGAGAGAGGCCAGACTTACAGGAGAGAGGCCATACTTACTGGAGAGAGGCCAGACTTACAGGAGAGAGGCCATACTTACAGAAGAGAGGCCAGACTTACAGGAGAGAGGCCAGACTTACAGGAGAGAGGCCATACTTACAGGAGAGAGGCCAGACTTACAGGAGAGAGGCCAGACTTACAGGAGAGAGGCCAGACTTACAGGAGAGAGGTCAGACTTACTGGAGAGAGGCCAGACTTACAGGAGAGTGGCCAGACTTACAGGAGAGAGGCCAGACTTACAGGAGAGAGGCCAGACTTACAGGAGAGAGGCCAGACTTACAGGAGAGAGGCCAGACTTACAGGAGAGAGGCCAGACTTACAGGAGAGAGGTCACACTTACAGGAGAGAAGCCAGACTTACAGGAGAGAGGCCAGACTTACAGGAGAGAGGCCAGACTTACAGGAGAGAGGCCAGCCTTATAGGAGAGAGGCCATACTTACAGGAGAGAGGCCAGACTTACTGGAGAGAGGCCAGACTTACAGGAGAGAGGCCAGACTTACAGGAGAGAGGCCAGACTTACAGGAGAGAGGCCAGCCTTATAGGAGAGAGGCCATACTTACAGGAGAGAGGCCAGACTTACAGGAGAGAGGCCATACTTACTGGAGAGAGGCCAGACTTACAGGAGAGAGGCCATACTTACAGAAGAGAGGCCAGACTTACAGGAGAGAGGCCAGACTTGCAGGAGAGAGGCCATACTTACAGGAGAGAGCCAGACTTAGGCAGGAGAGAGGCCAGACTACTGGAGAGAGGCCAGCCTAACAGGAGAGAGGCCAGACTTACAGGAGAGAGGCCAGACTTACTGGAGAGAGGCCAGACTTACAGGAGAGAGGCCAGACTTACAGGAGAGAGGCCAGACTTACAGGAGAGAGGCCAGACTTACTGGAGAGAGGCCAGACTTACAGGAGAGAGGCCAGACTTACAGGAGAGAGGCCAGACTTACAGGAGAGAGGCCAAACTTACAGGAGGCCAGACTTACAGGAGAGAGGCCATACTTACTGGAGAGAGGCCAGACTTACAGGAGAGAGGCCATACTTACAGAAGAGAGGCCAGACTTACAGGAGAGAGGCCAGACTTACAGGAGAGAGGCCATACTTACAGGAGAGAGGCCAGACTTACAGGAGAGAGGCCAGACTTACAGGAGAGAGGCCAGACTTACAGGAGAGAGGTCAGACTTACTGGAGAGAGGCCAGACTTACAGGAGAGTGGCCAGACTTACAGGAGAGAGGCCAGACTTACAGGAGAGAGGCCAGACTTACAGGAGAGAGGCCAGACTTACAGGAGAGAGGCCAGACTTACAGGAGAGAGGCCAGACTTACAGGAGAGAGGCCAGACTTACAGGAGAGAGGTCACACTTACAGGAGAGAGGCCAGACTTACAGGAGAGAGGTCACACTTACAGGAGAGAGGCCAGACTTACAGGAGAGAGGTCACACTTACAGGAGAGAGGCCAGACTTACAGGAGAGAGGTCACACTTACAGGAGAGAGGTCACACTTACAGGAGAGAGGCCAGACTTACAGGAGAGAGGTCAGACTTACAGGAGAGAGGTCAGACTTACAGGAGAGAGGTCACACTTACAGGAGAGAGGTCAGACTTACAGGAGAGAGGTCAGACTTACAGGAGAGAGGTCACACTTACAGGAGAGAGGTCAGACTTACAGGAGAGAGGCCAGACTTACAGGAGAGAGGTCACACTTACAGCAGAGAGGTCACACTTACAGGAGAGAGGTCACACTTACAGGAGAGAGGCCAGACTTACAGGAGAGAGGTCAGACTTACAGGAGAGAGGTCACACTTACAGGAGAGAGGCCAGACTTACAGGAGAGAGGTCAGACTTACAGGAGAGAGGTCACACTTACAGGAGAGAGGTCACACTTACAGGAGAGAGGTCACACTTACAGGAGAGAGGTCAGACTTACAGGAGAGAAGTCAGACTTACAGGAGAGAGGTCACACTTACAGGAGAGAGGCCAGACTTACAGGAGAGAGGCCAGACTTACAGGAGAGAGGCCAGACTTACAGGAGAGAGGTCACACTTACAGGAGAGAGGTCACACTTACAGGAGAGAGGTCACACTTACAGGAGAGAGGTCAGACTTACAGGAGAGAGGCCAGACTTACAGGAGAGAGGTCACACTTACAGGAGAGAGGTCACACTTACAGGAGAGAGGTCACACTTACAGGAGAGAGGTCAGACTTACAGGAGAGAGGTCAGACTTACAGGAGAGAGGTCACACTTACAGGAGAGAGGTCACACTTACCAGTTAAAGGCCACACTAAATTATACATGATTAATGTATTCAGTAATTACGTTATATAATATTTATATTACGTTATGTATATATTACCTTAGTTTTATGTTTCATTAGGAATATAATGGTTTGACCCAACGACGCAAATTCACACGTAAATTCATATTATCATAGATTTATATTAAAAACATACGTAAGATTTATTTTGCAAAAAAAGTCATTATTATCTTATATTATTCAGGAATCTTGTTTCTAATTATTATCCATTCATTAAGAGCCATTTTGTCTTATCTCCAGATGGGAGGAACGCATCAATGGACAGATGAAGGTAATCTCGCAGATCAATCTGCAGCATCCGGTGAGAGATATGTCTCTGTGTCTCTCAAGTACTGTTTGGGCCTCGGTCCAGAGGCAGATTATACTGCATTTCAGGATGCAGCAAACTCGTGAGTGGTGGAGGCTCGACCCTCCGTTCTCTAGCCTAGTCTACACAATCAGAGCCGTGGGGCTGGGACGTGTGCCACTCTGGTAAGGTTCTGTCTGGCTCGAGACAGACCAGCAGACAGACACGAGCAAAGTGGATTGCAGTTGTCTGCTGCGTTACTCCAATTGGGTTTCCTTCCATAATGGGAGAAGTGAAACTGTGGTAAAATGCCATTAGTCAAAGCTACCATTAAAGAAACTTAGTAAGTGGTGCACCATTATAGACTAAGACGACCCGGTACCATAACCGGGGGGGGGGGGATTAAAACACTCTGTTTTAACACATTTTAACCCAGACGGGTGTCCTGAGGATCGAGCCTCTCGTATTAAATACACTTAGACACTGACATGCAGAAATAAGTTTATGTCAATGATTTTTTTTACACAAATCAGTTTTACAGGTACGTTTCAAAGCCCAGCGCTGAGGTATACTACCACCCCCAGGATGCCACTCACAACAGTCGGTTAGCACCCAGGTACCTACTTGCTGCTCGGTGAACAGGGACAGCAGGTGTAAGGAAACACGCCCAATGTTTTCACCCGTACCGGGGATCGAACCACGGACACTCAATGTATGAGCTGAGTGCTCTACCAACCGAGCTACGGGACACTCGACTAAGGCTACCAAAGACTCGCTTATTAATGTCTCAATGAATATAAGCAGTAAAACTGCATCAATATTGACAAGTAAAGAGTAGGTAAGACGGGAAAATACTGCAGACAGAGATTTATCTTCCTTATCAGCTGTCTCCCGCCTAGGTAAGGTGACCTAAATAAGGAAACACTTTAACCATGATTCATTCAATAGCTTCCTTGAAAAAATG
>NC_091296.1:54239142-54246642 GCF_038502225.1 Cherax quadricarinatus | reverse complement strand
TCTAGAAAGGCGAGGATTTACTGAGGGCCGTGAATCTGCCCTGTGTGGAAAGGCGTAGAATTAGGGAGGATATGAATGAGGTGTATAAATGGAAAACAGGAATAAATAAAGGGGATGTAAATAGCGTGCTCAAAGTATCTAGCCTGGACAGGACTCGCAGCAATGACTTTAAGTTGGAAAAATTCAGATTCAGGAAGGATATAGGAAAGCACTGGTTTGGTAATAGAGTTGTGGATGGGTGGAACAAACTCCCAAGTACACTCATAGAGGCTAAAACGTTGTGTAGTTTTAAAAATAGGTTAGATAAATACTTGACTGGGTTTGGGTGGGTGTGAGTTGGACCTGACTAGCTTGTGCTACTAGGTAAGATGCCGTGCTCCTTCTTAAAGTGAATGTGACTTGACCTGACTAGGTTAAGGCATTGGCTTAAGTCGGTGCGAGAATTGGACCTGCCTCGCATGGGCCAGTAGGTCTGTTGCAGTGTTCCTTATTTTTCATGTTCTTATGTTCTTATAATCAGAGTAAAAAGAGAGGTGACAAGAAACAAGGAGAATATCGTAATGAAGCAGATAAAAGAAATTAGTTGGCAGAGAAAAAGGCCTTGTAAAATAAAACAGAAGAGATGAGAGGTAAGAGTAGGAAGAGAGGGTGAGGGAGCTGGCACCAGGCAAAGGAATCTCAGTAACCAGAGAACCATACAGACACAGCAACTGAAGAAGAGTGAGGGGGTCGTAGATGTGTCATGTGGGACATGTGTCATGTTGGACATGTGTCATGTGGGACATGTGTCATGTGGGACATGTGTCATATTAGACATGTGTCATGTGGGACATGTGTCATGTTAGACATGTGTCATGTGGGGCATGTGTCATGTGGGACATGTGTCATGTGGGACATGTGTCATGTGGGACATGTGTCATGTTGGACATGTGTCATGTGGGACATGTGTCATATGGGACATGTGTCATATTAGACATGTGTCATGTGGGACATGTGTCATGTTAGACATGTGTCATGTGGGACATGTGTCATGTTAGACATGTGTCATGTGGGGCATGTGTCATGTGGGACATGTGTCATGTGGGACATGTGTCATGTGGGACATGTGTCATGTTGGACATGTGTCATGTTAGACATGTGTCATGTGGGGCATGTGTCATGTGGGACATGTGTCATGTGAGACAGTGAAAGGGAGGAGGAAGACACATGAACAAAGAGACATGAGACGAAGATGAGAGGGAGGAAACCTTCATTGTTTTTGTTCTGAAGAGTAACAAAGGGATACAAGATGTAATTGCAGACTCAAAATGGAAAGAACCATCAAAAAATAATCTGGCAGGAATGGCGAAAAACAACGTGATGGACGATTAACACTTTTTTAATAACACGAGAATAGTGGCAGGATAATAATATAATAATATAATAATATAATAATATAATAATATAATAATATATCTTTATTTCTACAAGCACATGTACAAGGCATACAGTCCTAGCTGACATCAATGACATACTACTACAGCCGCTTGTTATGCACAACATTTCGCACAAATTAGGTCAGTTTTGTCCCAGGATGCGACCCACACCAGTCGACTAACACCCAGGTACCCATTATTACTGATGGGCGAACAAGGACAACCGGTGTAAAAAAAACACTCCCAGGAATCGAACCCAGACACTCACCGTGTGAAGCGAGAGCTTTTGCCACCAGGCCACGGGGCACCAAACCCTGTCGGACAGTGGCAAGGATCTTGACAGAGTGAAGGTACATTATATAACACGTCTGGCATTTACCTCAGCTGTTTGATTTTGTTGTAGCAATTCTCGAAACACTTATCTTAAGTTGTGGACATCAAACTAACTTTATGTAATATCTTAAGAAAAAACATTTAGCAGTTCCCGATTGTAATTTTAATAGAAGGATAACCTAGGTTAAATAGTTTCCTCAAAGATGTTTTGCAAAGGCAAACCAATAAGAGGACAGAATAAAAAGGCACAATACACTAAATAAAAAGGCACAATACGCAAATAACCTGTCCACAGGAGACAAACTTATGACGGCGTTTCGGTGTGGCTAGTTAATGGTGCAGGGCGGACCGAAAAGTCGTTACAATTCTTATTCTCCTATGTGCGGGTTATATGTGTAAGAGGAGAGAGAGAGAGGGAAGAGAGAGAGCGCGAGAGATGGGTGGCGGAGGAAGTGAAAGGAAGGGAAGAAGAGATGGTAGGTGGAGAGAAATTCACTTTAGAGAGGGGGATAAACCCCCTGACTGAGGGGGTGGGGAGTTACATTTAATCACCCCTCACTCCCACCCACTCACCTACATCCCTCACCCACAACCCCTCAAGTGATAACTAGAACGAGAGAAAGAGAGGACACAGCAAAAACCCTCCTCTTTCCACTGGAAGCAGAGCCCCAGTCATGTATACTCAGCAAAGCGATGGAAAATAGTCTAAGGTAATGGATTGTTGCCCACCTGGTGAGACGTGACTTGTGAACCAACTTACAGCTCTGCTTTACGAAAAGAGGAATTTGTGCCTCAGTATCCCCAAAGAATTTTCTGATGGAATTAGGGAAGTAAGAGTGGGAAGGGAAGCCTGGGTTGACTGCAGGTTCTTGACTGTCAGAGAGGATCTGATACTGCATCTCTTAGTTAACTCATTTACCTACTCGAAAATTTAATTGAGATATTAGTGAGGGTATATAAGAGCTTTAGGCCTATTATTTTTGTTATTAGGGGTACAAATAGACAAAAACGTATTTTAACTTAATTCACTTCAAAATTTTAGTATAATTTATTAATGAATACAAAAACTTGGCAGCATTGATTTAATAATAAAATTTAACCAACAGCATAATTACTCGAGTTAAAGATTTCCACCTCTCGTGGCTTGTCTTGCATAGTTAACATAGCCTGTCTGCAATTGTTTGCATATATATATATATATATATATATATATATATATATATATATATATATATATATATATATATATATATATGTATATATATATATATATACGATGGGTGACCCTATATATGTAAGGTGACCCGAAAAAGAAAAACTTTCATCGTCATTCACTCCATGACTGCGTTGCCAGAGGAGTGTTTACACTGCAGTAATCTAGATCCATATACAAGCATGTGTGTGAAGCCCTGCGATTGTTGTTCTTTATTATGTACATAAATGGTTCAGAGATCCATTTATCTATATAATAAAATTGATAAATTAGACACATGTGCAACACTTGGTTATCTTTATTGTGGAAACCTTACGCCACACAGTGGCTTCATCAGTCCTATACAAAGAAGAACAGTGAATATCTGAAACAGTTCGAGGTAGTCAGTCCCTCAGCCTGGAATCGATGTAATCAATCCATCAGTCCTGATAAGAATACTACAAATGGAAAGAACAAGTGAGGTGAAACAGTCGTAGGTGTTGTCACCTTAGACAAAACCACAGGTGGATGTAGGTCATGCTTGTAGGTTAGGCATCTAAGCGGTCTGTCACTCTGAACAATCACGAACACGCACGTACAATACAGGGTGAGAATTACGTCATACTGACTGCATGTTGTCGTGATACTGTCTGAGGGTAATATTGTGAGCATTTCTTTCCAACGCACCAGTCGTCTCCCAGCGAGGCAGAGTCTCCCAGCGAGGCAGGGTCTCCCACCGAGGCAGGGTCTCCCAGCGAGGCAGGGTCTCCCAGCGAGGCAGGGTCTCCCAGCGAGGCAGGGTCTCCAAGCGAGGCAGGGTCTCCAAGCGAGGCAGGGTCTCCCACCGAGGCAGGGTCTCCCACCGAGGCAGGGTCTCCCACCGAGGCAGGGTCTCCCACCGAGGCAGGGTCTCCCACCGAGACAGGGTCTCCCAGCGAGGCAGGGTCTCCCACCGAGGCAGGGTCTCCAAGCGAGGCAGGGTCTCCCAGCGAGGCAGGGTCTCCCAGCGAGGCAGGGTCTCCCAGCGAGGCAGGGTCTCCCAGCGAGGCAGGGTCTCCCAGCGAAGCAGGGTCTCCCAGCGAGGCAGGGTCTCCCAGCGAGGCAGCGAGGCAGGGTCTCCCAGCGGGGCAGGGTCTCCCAGCGAGGTAGGGTCTCCCACCGAGGCAGGGTCTCCCACCGAGGCAGGGTCTCCCAGCGAGGCAGGGTCTTCAAGCGAGTCAGGGTCTCCCACCGAGGCAGGGTCTCCCACCGAGGCAGGGTCTCCCAGCGAGGCAGGGTCTTCAAGCGAGTCAGGGTCTCCCACCGAGGCAGGGTCTCCCACCGAGGCAGGGTCTCCCACCGAGGCAGGGTCTCCCACCGAGGCAGGGTCTCCCACCGAGGCAGGTTACTAGCCTCTGTGAACACAAATGTTTGTATTATTGTATGTTGATATTACTGACTCTATGCTGTGTTATCCTGCGTTATATTACCGTAATTTATCGCTGGTATGTGAATGTCTGGTTAGTTAACGGGGTTTCAATCCTATCTACTGTTACACAAGGGTCACTGAGGACGCATGTAACCTGCTCACCACCAGACAGGAATACATTAACCCCCAAAGCAGTTATTAAATTAAACAGTGTATATACACGGAAATATACATTTACGCTTCTCTGTGTATATATATTCTGTGTTTGGCTATAAAAGTTAGATAATTATTGAAATCTTTGTACGAATAATCAGTCATGTAAACAGTATTATTATTATTATTATTATTATTATTATTATTATTATTATTATTATTATTATTATTATTATTATTAGAGTACTCAACAGAAAGTGTTTAAACAGTAAGCGATCCACAGCACCTCTAGAATGGGATGTAATCAAGTTTGATCTGAGAATGAGAAAGATACCTCCAGTTCCCTGGCTCAAGAGCCTTTGATCACCATGAAATCACCTCCTTCAAGGTGAAAATCACATGCAGATTTGCTGAATATAGCTTAACTTATCCAGCTTACAGACAGCTTTGTTTGCCTTGCTCATTAGTACTAAGCTTACAGCAGCTGCTGCAGTCATTAACATCGACTCCCAGGCCTCATTACTTGTTCTAAATAGCTTAGATTTGTTTGTAACAGCCTAAGGTCTGAAGTTACACTCAAATATGCACAAATTATTGACAAACGGATTTAAATCAAACCACTTTGGATTCTATATACACTGAGAGGCGTATATCTCTTAGTGTATATACACTGAGGGCTTAGTTTCATCCCTATTTCTAGGGATTAAAGTATTTTTGAATGATGTCATGTTACATGCAGCCTTAATGACCTCCTTGTAGTCTACAGGCTTTAAACCCAATTACCCAGCCAAGCCACTCTGGTAGATTACTGAGAAAATGATAAAGTCAATTTCTTAACAGACTTTAATTTCAGGATGTTATATACAGTTCTAAATACTCTTGTAAATGGAACGAAAATATGAATAAATGTAAAAAAGGTCATAATAACTAACAGGTGCAGAGTTACGAGGATAAAAATGTGTGGGGAGAAAGTAACTATTTTTGAATGGAAAAGTAACTCTTATTAAAGAGGGTTGTACAGTGTGTGTTCCCTCCAAGTAACTCTTATAAGGGACGGTCGCCGCACACTGCGTAAATCCCTAACTACATTACCGGTTACATAAAGCAAAACATTGTCTCTGTATCTTTGTGTGTCATAACTAGGAGTTTACTGCCGTTGTTCTGAGCTGAGGCAATTACTCAGCAGTCACTGGAGGTTCCATAACATGCTACCACCAGAAATTGGTTGCTGTCAGACTCTCACCTTCCAGATCTCCAATTGAAAGTCAATTTCCAGTCCCGAGGTTCAACTTAGAGATCACGACAAGGAGGAAAGAGAAGAGTACGAAGAGGAGTGAGCACGTACTCGTGCGCAGTGTATGTGTACTCACCTATATGCAATATATATATATATATATATATATGTATATATATATATATATATATATATATATATATATATATATATATATATATATATATATATATAAATATATATATAAACACGTGTGGGTGGGTGTGAGTGCGTGCGTGCGTGCGTGTGTGTGTGTGTTTGTGTGTGTGTGTGTGTGTGTGTGTGTGTGTGTGTGTGTGTGTGTGTGTGTATCTCATACTAACGACATGAATGCTTGGCAAATATGAGGTGTGGACGAGGCTGGTGTTGTTATGTGTCACATAAGACGATGATAACGTGAAAACTATGGCGCCCAACATGCTGTTGACGCAGCGATGGGGAAGGACAGACAGGAAACCTGTCTACAAGACAGACTAACTCGGAAAACATTCCGAGACTTTACCACACATGCACCAGGTGTGCACATCCACCAGGGGTGCACGAGCGCTAGGGGTGCACGAGCACCAGGTGTGCACGAGCACCAGGTGTGCACGTCCACCAGGTGTGCACGCCCACCAGGTGTGCACGCCCACCAGGTGTGCACGCCCACCAGATGTGCACGTCCACCAGCCATCCTCATATGACTTGGCTGAAATTCATCTTGGACGAAATTTGACCTGAGTCCTGCAGCTATAACAGTAATGCACACTATTTCCCCTCCTCCCTCCCTCCCACCGCTATCTTCCCTCACCCTCCCCTCCTTTTACCCCTCCCTCCTTTACCTTCCTTCTACTACCTTCCCTCTCCCTCCCATTCCCCCCTAACCTTCCCCCTCTTCGTACCTCACCCTCCTACGCTAGTACCTCAGGGCGGAGTATTTTTACGCCGAGTTTCATAGCGATCAACCCCAAGGCCTTGAAGCAGCTGTTCCAACACACGCACACACACACACACACACACACACACACACACACACACACACACACACACACACACACACACACACACACACACACACACACACACACACACACACACACACATATATATATATATATATATATATATATATATATATATATATATATATATATATATATATATATATGTGTGTGTGTGTGTGTATGTGTGTGTGTGTGTGTATGTGTGCGTGCGTGTGTGTGTGTGTGTGTGTGTCGAAGATGCATAATATTTCAGTACCTACTCTTTCATCAGCTGGTATAACATAGTCATGGGGAGAGGCGGGTGGGGGAGGGGGAGGTGGAGGGGGTGGGGAGGGGGAGGGGAACGAGGGTAAAAAATCTAGCCAAGAATATGTTAGAACTGTGAACCTGGTGGGGGAGGGTAAAATTACACCATTACAGCTCAGAAACGAAAATTATATATTTAATAAGAGGATAATGAAGGAGGTGCAGAAGAGTGTTGATAAAGGTGGGAGGAAGGCAGAATGTGGAGGTAGATAAACAACAAGTTTATACACAGGAGAAAAACGGTTTCTTTTAGGGAAGTAAAAACAGCAACACAGATAAGACGTGGGAACAGAAACTTATACAGTTGACGATATTAATTAAAAGGAACGTTTCGGTAAGTGTGGAGGATTGTTCAGTGCTTAGAATCTCTGCATTAGGACTGATGAAGCCGCTCGTAGCGAAAGGTTTCCTTTGACAGATGTGTATTATTTCTATTA
>NC_091296.1:54201576-54234042 GCF_038502225.1 Cherax quadricarinatus | reverse complement strand
TAATATCATACTGAAAGACACAATTATTTACGTAATATCAAACTGAAAGACACAATTATTTACATAATATCAACTGAAAGACAATTATTTACATAATATCAAACTGAAAGACACAATTATTAGCATAATATTATAATACAAGACACAATTATTCACATAATATCGCACTACCAGACAGAATTATTAGCACAATATCTCTTTGCAAAGCTAATATCGCTCCTGAATCTGTGACATCCTCTATAACAGGGAAGGTTAACCATTTTTGAAAGTGTGATGAAATCACCAATAATTTTCTAAAAAAAATCTCTAACGTGCTAGTGTGAATTATGAGCAGCAGGTTTATTATTATTATCATTATTATTATTATTATTATTATTATTATTATTTACATTATTATTATTTACATTATTATTATTGTTATTCCCTCATGGTTGTTTTGTATATATATATATATATATATATATATATATATATATATATATATATATATATATATATATATATATATATATATATATATATATATATATATATATATATATATGTATATATATATATATATATATATATATATATATATATATGTATATATATATATATATATATATATATATATATATATATATATATATATATATATAAAATGCAGAAATCGCGAACAAAGTATATAACATGGAAAGCAACCGTGGGGGGAGTTGAGAGATAGCTCTACGCCTTTCGTGTTGCAATCAACGCTTCATCAGGACTTGCAACATCGCAGGAAAACGGATTAAATCCTAGCAAATACGTTCAGAGTGTTTGGTCGGATTTTATCGACTAGCCGAGGACTCGAACCCATGTCGTGTTGGCCCACCTCATGGCCAGCGAAAATCACATGACGCTCTAACCCACAGTGTTGTTATTGATCAAATACCACTCGCCCGTGGTTACAGTAATATATATACTGCTCGTGGAGGCTAGTACACCAAACGGGGAGTAAGATGAAATTATCTCTGGGGCACCCACACCACCGTATGTCCTCGGATCACAGTATAACACCTAGCTCTGCTGGGTGCGTGATTCTTGTATGATTTGGTGGTCCTGTGGGTTATAGCATCAAAACAACAAGGGTTCGAGTCCTCAGCTAGTCGCAGTATTGTTACTAATATAAATATAGAATAATTTTACAAATTCACCAAAAATAACAAGAAGTGTGACCAAAGAAGTTGGTTAAGCTGCTGATAATTTGTCTCAAAGAAAACTAAAAATTAATGCCATTTCTTCTTAATAATATTTTTAAATTAAAGACTTCCGCTTAAAAACGAGAAAATAAAGAAAGAAGAAACCATAAATACACCAATAAATTATAACACGTGTCAACAAAAATACAAAAAAAAAAGAGGCCTTCGTTAAAAAGTCAAATAAATCATCAAACATACGTAATGTATAATAAATTCAACAATTGAAATACTGGCTGGATACATTTCACTCGCCTCGAGGCTCACATTGTTGTATTTTTGTATAAATAGAACGAATTTAAATTATGCTCACAGTGAGAGCACGAATGAGTGATCAAAGCTGCCGAGGACCAATGTTCAGACTGAACTTGGTACACTGGGACTTGGTACATTGGGACTTGGTACACTGGGACTTGATACACAGGGACTTGGTACATAGGGACTTGATACACAGGGACTTGATACACTGTGTCGTGGTACACTGGGACTTTGTACCTAGGGTTTAGTACAGTAGCACTTGATTCAGTAGAACTTGGTACAGTCAGACTTGGTACAGTGGAACTTGGTACACTGGGACTTGGTGCCTTGGGGCTTGGTACCGGGGGCTTAGTACAATTGGACTTGAGTCAGTGGAACCTGGTACACTGACACTTGTTACAGTGGGACTTGTTGTAGTGGGACTTCGCACAGTGGTACATGATACAGTGGCAATAATAATAATAATAATAATAATAATAATAATAATAATAATAATAATAATAATAATAATAATAATAATAATAATAATAATAATAATAATAACAATAGTAGTAATAATAATAATAATAATTCGCAAGCAGTTTGATGGACAGGAGCAAATATCTACTATTCAGTACGTATGAGTTTTGGTGAATAGTATCAAACATTAAACGAGTATTGACTTCATGCCTGGTCGTATCTCAAAGTCAGGCGACCCCGACGCAGACAAAGTATAACCACATTAACTCCCGCTTCCATTTCGTACACTAGTACAAAAATGGTTCTCCATAACACACTGGTAAACATATGTGTAGACTGAGTCTGGTCAGCCCACCGTAGCATTTTTATTTGAAGTATTCAAATGTGGGCTGTAATTTCCTTATAAATCATGGTGAAGTTTTTTGTAACCCCGTAATTTCCAGAGACACATTCAACAGTAACCCATAATTAGAACACTACGCATCGGACACTTATAGACCAGTATCACACGTGACTAATGGTCCTGGATCAATCGAAACATCAAAACTTTTCTCTGTAAACTGTGAGTTATTTGTGAATTTCCTCAACCACTGTAAATTATTCTTGAGAGAAATATTTCAAGGAAATAAATTGTTTAAGTAGTTAACTGAGTGACAAAGCTGAGATTGATTTTATTTTCTTTAGTGAGACAGCGTTGTAAGGGCGCGCTTAAAAAAAAGGAATTTGGAAAAGATATGTTTTTTTTTTTAAATTGGTTCATTGATAATGTGAGTAGTCACGAAAGCGCTTGGAATTTCTCTATTCCTTCAGAGTGGTTGTTTTACATATATATATATATATATATATATATATATATATATATATATATATATATATATATATATATATATATATATATATATATATATATATATATATATATATATATATATATATTGTCAATGTATTTTGTCTTTAAATAAAATATATATACATAATATACGGGGTGGTAGGAGAAAATTCTCAAACAGCTTCAGGGAGAATCTTGAGTTTTCCCTGAAGCAAGTTTATTCTTTTTTGTGTAAGAATGGTATATAATACCGACAAGATGAGAGTAAGACACATGTGCAACATCTGGGTATCTTTATTGTAGACGTTTCGCCATCCAGTGGCTTTATCAATACAAATTCTAGGACATAACTTGAAGACAGTAGAACTATGTACAGAAGATGAGGTAATCAGTCCCTCAACCTAGGAGTAGGTGCGAACAGCACCATAGTCGTGGAGATTCTGAAGCAGAAGAAAGAATCCTGGCGCTTATATAGTAACGTCAGGTGTAGCAGACGAGGGCATATTCACTGGTAGGCGGGATTCCCCAGTGGAAGTAGGTCCTTCCCAAAGAGATGGGTTAGTTGTAGTAGTAGTTGTCGTAGTCGTGAAGGTTATGTACATGTCCTCAGAATTAAGATTCCATGATGTTGCAGTGTCTGACAAGTTGTGTACGAATGGTATATAATACCGACAAGATGAGAGTAAGACACATGTGCAACATCTGGGTATCTTTATTGTAGACGTTTCGCCATCCAGTGGCTTTATCAATACAAATTCCAGGACATAACTTGAAGACAGTAGAACTATGTACAGAAGATGAGGTAATCAGTCCCTCAACCTAGGAGTAGGTGCGAACAGCACCATAGTCGTGGAGATTCTGAAGCAGAAGAAAGAATCCTGGCGCTTATATAGTAACGTCAGGTGAAGCAGACGAGGGCAAATTCACTGGTGGGCGGGATTCCCCAGTGGAAGTAGGTCCTTCCCAAAGAGATGGGTTAGTTGTAGTAGTAGTTGTCGTAGTTGTGAAGGTTATGTACATGTCCTCAGAATTAAGATTCCATGATGTTGCAGTGTCTGACAAGTTGTGTACGAATGGTATATAATACCGACAAGATGAGAGTAAGACACATGTGCAACATCTGGGTATCTTTATTGTAGACGTTTCGCCATCCAGTGGCTTTATCAATACAAATTCCAGGACATAACTTGAAGACAGTAGAACTATGTACAGAAGATGAGGTAATCAGTCCCTCAACCTAGGAGTAGGTGCGAACAGCACCATAGTCGTGGAGATTCTGAAGCAGAAGAAAGAATCCTGGCGCTTATATAGTAACGTCAGGTGAAGCAGACGAGGGCAAATTCACTGGTGGGCGGGATTCCCCAGTGGAAGTAGGTCCTTCCCAAAGAGATGGGTTAGTTGTAGTAGTAGTTGTCGTAGTTGTGAAGGTTATGTACATGTCCTCAGAATTAAGATTCCATGATGTTGCAGTGTCTGACAAGTTGTGTACGAATGGTATATAATACCGACAAGATGAGAGTAAGACACATGTGCAACATCTGGGTATCTTTATTGTAGACGTTTCGCCATCCAGTGGCTTTATCAATACAAATTCCAGGACATAACTTGAAGACAGTAGAACTATGTACAGAAGATGAGGTAATCAGTCCCTCAACCTAGGAGTAGGTGCGAACAGCACCATAGTCGTGGAGATTCTGAAGCAGAAGAAAGAATCCTGGCGCTTATATAGTAACGTCAGGTGAAGCAGACGAGGGCAAATTCACTGGTGGGCGGGATTCCCCAGTGGAAGTAGGTCCTTCCCAAAGAGATGGGTTAGTTGTAGTAGTAGTTGTCGTAGTTGTGAAGGTTATGTACATGTCCTCAGAATTAAGATTCCATGATGTTGCAGTGTCTGACAAGTTGTGTACGAATGGTATATAATACCGACAAGATGAGAGTAAGACACATGTGCAACATCTGGGTATCTTTATTGTAGACGTTTCGCCATCCAGTGGCTTTATCAATACAAATTCCAGGACATAACTTGAAGACAGTAGAACTATGTACAGAAGATGAGGTAATCAGTCCCTCAACCTAGGAGTAGGTGCGAACAGCACCATAGTCGTGGAGATTCTGAAGCAGAAGAAAGAATCCTGGCGCTTATATAGTAACGTCAGGTGAAGCAGACGAGGGCAAATTCACTGGTGGGCGGGATTCCCCAGTGGAAGTAGGTCCTTCCCAAAGAGATGGGTTAGTTGTAGTAGTAGTTGTCGTAGTTGTGAAGGTTATGTACATGTCCTCAGAATTAAGATTCCATGATGTTGCAGTGTCTGACAAGTTGTGTACGAATGGTATATAATACCGACAAGATGAGAGTAAGACACATGTGCAACATCTGGGTATCTTTATTGTAGACGTTTCGCCATCCAGTGGCTTTATCAATACAAATTCCAGGACATAACTTGAAGACAGTAGAACTATGTACAGAAGATGAGGTAATCAGTCCCTCAACCTAGGAGTAGGTGCGAACAGCACCATAGTCGTGGAGATTCTGAAGCAGAAGAAAGAATCCTGGCGCTTATATAGTAACGTCAGGTGAAGCAGACGAGGGCAAATTCACTGGTGGGCGGGATTCCCCAGTGGAAGTAGGTCCTTCCCAAAGAGATGGGTTAGTTGTAGTAGTAGTTGTCGTAGTTGTGAAGGTTATGTACATGTCCTCAGAATTAAGATTCCATGATGTTGCAGTGTCTGACAAGTTGTGTACGAATGGTATATAATACCGACAAGATGAGAGTAAGACACATGTGCAACATCTGGGTATCTTTATTGTAGACGTTTCGCCATCCAGTGGCTTTATCAATACAAATTCCAGGACATAACTTGAAGACAGTAGAACTATGTACAGAAGATGAGGTAATCAGTCCCTCAACCTAGGAGTAGGTGCGAACAGCACCATAGTCGTGGAGATTCTGAAGCAGAAGAAAGAATCCTGGCGCTTATATAGTAACGTCAGGTGAAGCAGACGAGGGCAAATTCACTAACCCATCTCTTTGGGAAGGACCTACTTCCACTGGGGAATCCCGCCCACCAGTGAATTTGCCCTCGTCTGCTTCACCTGACGTTACTATATAAGCGCCAGGATTCTTTCTTCTGCTTCAGAATCTCCACGACTATGGTGCTGTTCGCACCTACTCCTAGGTTGAGGGACTGATTACCTCATCTTCTGTACATAGTTCTACTGTCTTCAAGTTATGTCCTGGAATTTGTATTGATAAAGCCACTGGATGGCGAAACGTCTACAATAAAGATACCCAGATGTTGCACATGTGTCTTACTCTCATCTTGTCGGTATTATATACCATTCGTACACAACTTGTCAGACACTGCAACATCATGGAATCTTAATTCTGAGGACATGTACATAACCTTCACAACTACGACAACTACTACTACAACTAACCCATCTCTTTGGGAAGGACCTACTTCCACTGGGGAATCCCGCCCACCAGTGAATTTGCCCTCGTCTGCTTCACCTGACGTTACTATATAAGCGCCAGGATTCTTTCTTCTGCTTCAGAATCTCCACGACTATGGTGCTGTTCGCACCTACTCCTAGGTTGAGGGACTGATTACCTCATCTTCTGTACATAGTTCTACTGTCTTCAAGTTATGTCCTGGAATTTGTATTGATAAAGCCACTGGATGGCGAAACGTCTACAATAAAGATACCCAGATGTTGCACATGTGTCTTACTCTCATCTTGTCGGTATTATATACCATTCGTACACAACTTGTCAGACACTGCAACATCATGGAATCTTAATTCTGAGGACATGTACATAACCTTCACAACTACGACAACTACTACTACAACTAACCCATCTCTTTGGGAAGGACCTACTTCCACTGGGGAATCCCGCCCACCAGTGAATTTGCCCTCGTCTGCTTCACCTGACGTTACTATATAAGCGCCAGGATTCTTTCTTCTGCTTCAGAATCTCCACGACTATGGTGCTGTTCGCACCTACTCCTAGGTTGAGGGACTGATTACCTCATCTTCTGTACATAGTTCTACTGTCTTCAAGTTATGTCCTGGAATTTGTATTGATAAAGCCACTGGATGGCGAAACGTCTACAATAAAGATACCCAGATGTTGCACATGTGTCTTACTCTCATCTTGTCGGTATTATATACCATTCGTACACAACTTGTCAGACACTGCAACATCATGGAATCTTAATTCTGAGGACATGTACATAACCTTCACAACTACGACAACTACTACTACAACTAACCCATCTCTTTGGGAAGGACCTACTTCCACTGGGGAATCCCGCCCACCAGTGAATTTGCCCTCGTCT
The DNA here is from genome assembly GCF_038502225.1 of Cherax quadricarinatus. Taxonomy (NCBI): domain Eukaryota; kingdom Metazoa; phylum Arthropoda; class Malacostraca; order Decapoda; family Parastacidae; genus Cherax; species Cherax quadricarinatus. Next base: position 54,226,938 of record NC_091296.1, on the reverse strand, counting down.
GCTTCACCTGACGTTACTATATAAGCGCCAGGATTCTTTCTTCTGCTTCAGAATCTCCACGACTATGGTGCTGTTCGCACCTACTCCTAGGTTGAGGGACTGATTACCTCATCTTCTGTACATAGTTCTACTGTCTTCAAGTTATGTCCTGGAATTTGTATTGATAAAGCCACTGGATGGCGAAACGTCTACAATAAAGATACCCAGATGTTGCACATGTGTCTTACTCTCAGTCAACGTTATCAGACGTTTTATGACGCCCTAGAGAGACATTGTCCCCACCACCACCCCCTTGTTACAGTGTTATCTCTCTGGCACTGTAACCTGACACCCGTGACACTCTTGCGTTATCTCTGACACTGTAAGTTTACACCCATAACACCCTGAGTTATCTCTCTGGCACTGTAACCTGACACCCATGACACCCCGTGTTATCTCTGGCGCTGTAGCCTGACAGCCATAACAACTGAAACCTGAGAGAGAGAGAGAGAGACGGTACGCTACATTTGTTTATGAGAAAACACAAATGGACGTGGTGTCTAGGCATCATAATGGTAATGCTGGAGCAGTGATTAGAATGAATTGGAGAGTGTTGAAACCCGGGGATGAGGTTGATATCGTTGAGGTGAAATATGATTCCAAACAGACTATAAGAACCATGTAGTAAATCTTGTAAACAAGGCGGCCAGGAATTTAACAGCACTTAGACGAATCTCGCATCTGCTCGACTGTACAAAGCACAAGTGCGCTCACACCTAAACTATGCTGTAATTTCTTGGACTGCCGTTCCCCTCGTCTTACCTACTACTTCTTGACGAAATAGAGAACAGAGCAAGACGATTCATCTCTCGTCTGGACCCGGCCTGGGAAGTACTGTCATTTCAGCACAGCCTGAAACACCGGAGGGATGCAGGTGGCCTTACTGTTATATACAGGTCTCCACTTCGTGGTCAGCGAGAATAGTTTTTATATAACGAAACGGGCAGCGAACAGCAACTACACTCTCTCTGTACCTTTCTCAATAACATTACTTCACGTGAGATATTTCATTCCTAGAATGAACCGAGTCTGGACCATGTTCGTACAACATAATAACATCTATGAAATAAAATTAGTTGACCAAAAGAAACTGGTAAACCACAGATAGCTAAACCTTCATCCTGTTCCCTGTTTGTATACCTCATAAAAATGAAAAGAATTCCAAATTAGATGAGGTAGGCAAAAAGCTCTTAGATTGTAAATAAAGATAGGAAATTATAAGTTAACCCTGTAAAACCCTGTGTAAAAGACAGAAAGAGAGAGAGAGAGGAAAAGAGAGAGAGAGAGAGAGAGAGAGAGAGAGAGAGAGAGAGAGAGAGAGAGATCAAAATCTCTTAAATCTTCGTCGGATTTATGCCATCAAGGAGCTAATGCATTGTGAAGAGTTGGATTTCGTAGCCTCAGGTCCAGCCAGCGCCAAAATGATATTTTTGGTGAAGGTGAGTTTGTGATTGTATATATAACTGTGTGATTGTTCTGTATTTATAAATATTTTTTTCTTTTTTGTGTGTGTGTGTGTGTGTGTGTGTGTGTGTGTGTGTGTGTGTGTGTGTGTGTGTGTGTGTGTGTGTGTGTGTGTGTGTGTGTGTGTGTGTGTGTGTGTGTGTGTGTGTGTGATTGCTTGATTACATACCTGTTTTATGAGTGTTAGATTAAAGAACTAAGATAGGGATTCTTTTGTTTATATATTTGATTGTTTGTGATAGTTTTCTCATCTCAAGAGTATTACATTGTTGAGGTTTCACTTCTTCACTCTTTATTAATAATCTTTCTTTATCTTTGTTTTTGTCTGTGTCGTTGCCTCTCTCTGTCTGGTACATTTTCTCAGTCTATCCGAAACACAAGCATCCAGTTTGACCTTGTATAACAAAAGGAAACTCTTTTTGTTTTTACAAGCAAAACACTAAGCTAATCTAAGAAAGCAGACTAACCTTATTTAACCTACACTAACCTAACCTAAAATAACCTAACCTAACCTAACCTAACTTAACCTAACCTAACCTACACTAACCTAACTTAACCTAACCTACCCTAACTTAACCTAACTCAACTAAACCTAACCTAACCTAACCTAACCTAACCTAACCTAACCTAACCTAACCTAACCTAACCTAACCTAACCTAACCTAACCTAACCTAACCTAAATTAACTTAACCAAACCTAACCTAACCTAACCTAACCTAACCTAACCTAACCTAACCTAACCTAATTTAACCAAACCTAACCTAACCTAACCTGACCTAACCTAACCTAACCTAACCTAATTTAACCAAACCTAACCTAACCTAACCTAACCTAACCTAACCTAACCTAACCTAACCTAACCTAACCTAACCTAACTTAACTTAACCAAACCTAACCTAACCTAACCTAACCTAACCTAACATAACATAACATAACATGACATAACATAACCTAACCTAACCTAACATAACATAACATGACATAACATAACCTAACATAACATAACATAACATAACATAACATAACATAACATAACATAACCTACTGTATCCCAACATAAGCTGAAGTAAACTATGTTAATTCACTCAAGTGTAATATAAGTTACCATAACTCAGTCTAAGAAAGAGAATCGCCAAAGTTGACAAAATCCATTTTTAAGAACTTTAACTTATTTCTGGTTCATAAATAAGTATACACAAAAAAAATTATCTTTAATAATGTTTAAAAAATGACAAATGGGAAACAAGTGAAAATGAAGACAAAAGATGGGAATGAGAAAAGAATATGACATAATAAATGAGTGAGAATGAGGAAAGAATATGATATAATAAATGAGTGAGAATGAGGAGAGAAGATGACATATAAGAAACGAGTGTGAAGGATGAGAACTGTTCTCTCACTATCACGCAACTTTCCGGTTCAGATGAGACCCACCTGCATTACTTAACAGATTTTTTCCTAGTTTTCGCTTCTTCTGCTTTGTGATTCGGATAAGCGGATAATGGAGGGAGCGGCGGTGGCGGGCGAACAGGATGATTACGCCCTCTGGGCCACCGATCGTATTTCAATGCTTTTTAAGTGTAATTTGTGCTAACACGTTCTCCGCCTTAAATCTTTTCTGGAGTGTTGGATTTTTCTTATTCTTCTCAGAAAAAAATAATTATTTTTTTTCTATTAATGATACGGGCGTCTCGGGTGAACTCAGGTTAAAAGCCATATATTTTCTAAATAAGCGATTGAATGAATGATGGTGAACGTGTTTCCTTTTTTTTGGGGGGGGTTACCTTGCCTCGGTGTTATTTTCTATCAAAACGCCAGCAGTTTCCCACCAATGTGTAGTAATTCTATATTATAAAACATGCAATAGTCGCAGACAAGTGAAAGAAGATGCAAAACAACCATGGGGAGAGTTGAATGGTAGCTCTTGACCATTCTAATCTACCCAGACTTCCTCCTCATTTCTGCAACATTGCAAGCTTCTGAAGATATGTTGACTGCAAAACGAAAGGCCTAGACCTCCCAACTCCCCCGATGGCTGTTTTGCATTAGAAAACATATCCAGCGTCACTCGCACCTTAGCTGTCTTTCCAGGTCATCACAATCACGATTTAATTATCCAAAGAATCGTTATACCTTGATCTATTCTTCACAGTACATTCACTGTACTTCCCACCTCCAGTACACGGTACGACAAAGAGGTATCGCCTGAATCCTTCCACATTAATGCATATTACTTTTTTTCCATATTTCAGCATCATATTTTATCTCAACAGCCACTTGCAGCCACTCATACATGCTTGATATTCAGTCTCCTACCACTTATAACCTTGTTCACACCCCCGTCACAACAACACAGTCTCCTACCACTTAAAACCTTGTTCACACCCCCGTCACAACAACACTTGCTGTGACGAATTCATCCTCTTGATTACACTGTCTTCCTCTGTTTATTTTACACGATAAAATATTATCAATAACCCTTCTGCTCCTCGAATCATATTTTTCATATTACTACACTTTTTTTGTTTAATTTCTTCACTCCTTTTTTCCTGCATGATATTCACACTAAACATTGTTCTCAAAGATGATATTTTGGCTGCTTCCAGCCTCCTCCTCGCTGCAACAAAGACTGCTTCCAGCCTCCTCCTCACTGCAACAAAGACTGCTTCCAGCCTCCTCCTCGCTGCAACAAAGACTGCTTCCAGCCTCCTCCTCACTGCAACAAAGACTGCTTCCAGCCTCCTCCTCGCTGCAACAAAGACTGCTTCCAGCCTCCTCCTCGCTGCAACAAAGACTGCTTCCAGCCACCTCCTAGCTGCAACAAAAACTGCTTCCAGCCTCCTCCTCACTGCAACAAAGACTGCTTCCAGTCTCCTCCTCGCTGCAACAAAGACTGCTTCCAGCCTCCTCCTCGCTGCAACAAAGACTGCTTCCAGCCTCCTCCTCGCTGCAACAAAGACTGCTTCCAGCCTCCTCCTCACTGCAACAAAGACTGCTTCCAGCCACCTCCTCGCTACTTCCAGACTCCTCCTCGCTGCAACAAAGACTGCTTCAAGCCTCCTCCTCGCTGCAACAAAGACTGCTTCCAGCCTCCTCCTCGCTGCAACAAAGACTGCTTCCAGCCACCTCCTCACTGCAACAAAGACTGCTTCCAGCCTCCTACTCACTGCAACAAAGACTGCTTCCAGCCTCCTACTCACTGCAACAAAGACTGCTTCCAGCCTCCTCCTCGCTGCAACAAAGACTGCTTTCAGCCTCCTACTCACTGCAACAAAGACTGCTTCCAGCCTCCTACTCACTGCAACAAAGACTGCTTCCAGCCTCCTCCTCGCTCTGCTTAGCCTCCTCCTCGCTGCAACAAAGACTGCTTCCAGCCTCCTCCTCGCTGCAACAAAGACTTGCCACCTCCTCACTGCAACAAAGACCTCCTCTACTCACTGCAACAAAGACTGCTTCCAGCCACCTCCTCACTGCAACAAAGACTGCTTCCAGCCTCCTACTCACTGCAACAAAGACTGCTTCCAGCCTCCTCCTCGCTGCAACAAAGGCTGCTTCCAGCCTCCTCCTCGCTGCACCAAAGACTGCTTCCAGCCTTTTCCTCACTGCAACAAAGACTGCTTCCAGCCTCCTCGCTGCAACAAAGACTGCTTCCAGCCTCCTCCTCACTGCAACAAAGACTGCTTCCAGTCTCCTCCTCGCTGCAACAAAGACTGCTTGCAGCCTCCTCCTCGCTGCAAAAAAGACTGCTTCCAGCCTCCTCCTCACTGCAACAAAGACTGCTTCCAGCCTCCTCGCTGCAAAAAAGACTGCTTCCAGCCTCCGCGCTGCAACAAAGACTGCTTCCAGTCTCCTCCTCGCTGCAAAAAAGACTGCTTCCAGCCTCTTCCTCGCTGCAACAAAGACTGCTTCCAGCCTCCTCCTCTCTGCAACAAAGACTGCTTCCAGCCTCCTCCTCGCTGCAACAAAGACTGCTTCCAGCCTCCTCCTCGCTGCAACAAAGACTGCTTCCAGCCTCCTCCTCGCTGCAACAAAGACTGCTTCCAGCCTCCTCCTCGCTGCAACAAAGACTGCTTCCAGCCTCCTCCTCACTGCAACAAAGACTTCTTCCAGCCTCCTCCTCGCTGCAACAAAGACTGCTTCCAGCCTCCTTCTCGCTGCAACGAAGACTGCCTCCAGCCTCCTCGCTGCAACAAAGACTGCTTCCAGCCTCCTCCTCGCTGCAACAAAGACTGCTTCCAGCCTCCTCGCTGCAACAAAGACTGCTTCCAGCCTCCTCGCTGCAACAAAGACTGCTTCCAGCCTCCTCCTCGCTTCAACAAACACTGCTTCCAGCCTCCTCCTCGCTGCAACAAAGACTGCTTCCAGTCTCCTCCTCGCTGCAACAAAGACTGCTTCCAGCCTCCTCCTCGCTGCAACAAAGAACATACCTCAACCTATCCCTTCAGAGGGCGATTTCTGATACATTAGAATTTCAAACTTAACTCCCTAGAGTTACCTGGAGGTTATTCCGGGGATCAACGGCCCCGCGGCCCGGTCCATGACCAGGCCTCCCGATGAATCAGGGCCTGATCAACTAGGCTGTTACTGCTGTCCTCACGCAGTCCAACGTACGAGCCACAGCCCGGCTGATCAGCACTGACTTTAGGTATCTGTCCAGCTCTCTCTTGAAGGCAGCCAGGGGTTTATTGGCAATTCCCCTAATGCTTGATGGGAGGCTGTTGAACAGTCTTGGGCCCCGGACACTTATGGTGTTTTCCCTTAGTGTACCAATGGCGCCCCTACTTTTTATTGGGGGCATTTTGCATCGCCTTCCTAGTCTTTTACTTTCGTAGGGAGTGATTTCTGTGTGCAGATTTGGGACCATTCCTTTCAAGATTTTCCAATTGTAGATTATGATATATCTCTCCCTCCTGCATTCCAACGAGTACAAGTCAAGTGCTTCCAAGCGTTCCCAGTAGTTAAAGTGCTTGACAGAACTTATACGTGCAGTAAAGGATCTCTGTACACTCTCTAGATCTGCGATTTCACCTGCTTTGAATGGAGATGTTAATGTACAGCAGTATTCCAGCCTAGAGAGAACAAGTGATTTGAAAAGGATCATCATTGGCTTGGCATCTCTCGTTTTGAACGTTCTCATTATCCATCCTATCATTTTCTTTGCACGTGCAATAGTGGCACTGTTGTGATCCTTGAAAGTGAGATCCTCAGACATTACTACTCCCAGGTCCCTTACATTATTTTTCCGCTCTATTATATGGCCAGAGTCTGTAGTATACTCTGTTCTAGTTATTATCTCCTCCAGTTTTCCATAACGGAGTAGTTGGAATTTGTCCTCATTGAACATCATATTGTTTACCGTTGCCCACTGGAAAACTTTGTTTATATCTTCTTGGAGGTTAACCGCGTCCTCAGCAGATGACAGCCTCATGCAGATCCTAGTATCATCCGCAAAGGATGATATGGTGCTGTGATGTATATCTCTGTCTATGTCTGATATGAGGATAAGGAATAAGATGGGGGCGAGTACTGTGCCTTGTGGAACAGAGCTCTTCACTATGGCAGCCTCCGATTTAACTCTGTTGACCACTACTCTTTGTGTTCGATTTGTTAGGAAGTTGAAGATCCATCTCCCCACTTTCCCAGTTATTCCTTTAGCACGTATTTTATGGGCTATTACGCCATGATCGCATTTGTCAAATGCTTTTGCAAAGTCTGTGTATATTACATCTGCATTCTGATTTTCTTCCAGTGCATCCAAGGCCATATCATAGTGATCCAGTAGTTGTGAGAGGCAGGAGCGACCTGCCCTGAACCCATGTTGCCCTGGATTGTGCAGATTTTGGGAATCTTTTTTTTCGTATTTTTAACCCCGGAGGGTTAGCCACCCAGGATAACCCAAGAAAGTCAGTGCGTCATTGAGGACTGTCTTACTTATTTCCATTAGGGTCCTTAATCTTGTCCCCCAGGATGTGACCCACACCAGTCAACTAACACCCAGGTACCTATTTGCTGCTAGGTGAACAGGACAACAGGTGTAAGGAAATGTGTCGAAATGTTTCCACCCGCCGGGAATCGAACCCAGATGATTTGCAATCCTGCTTCTTAGAGTGAATAGAGTATCTCAATATAAGTTGAATGAGGCCATATAAATGGAATTCTGATGGTTAGTTTTCGAGCAATTGTTAATCTGTGAAAGGCAGAAATACTCGCCCATGCCCGAGATAGGGAGTATAAATTTGAATGTTGCAAACTTGCAATTGTTAATAAAACACCCAATAACTATTTTTAAAATTTATTATACAAACATACAATATCAAAAACATCAATGGAACTTGTATCAAAACATTTTGTAAGTATTAGAAAAATATAAAAATGAAACAAATAGCAACAAGGACACATTGCAAAGGGATAAAACTTTCAAGTCCCATATTCCTGAGATTCATGAGGAAGAGCAATCATTCTATATCATTCATGTTCATATACCGGCAAAGGGTCATTTTGGAGGTCAACCTGGGACCACTGAGGTTCACCTTGAAGAGCAAGATCTTCATAAATATCTTCCTCATTAGGATACTCCAAGATCGTAATGCCTTTCTTTTTCTTGACTAATTTCTGCTTTTTGACTGGCCTTTCTTCCTCCTCATCATCACTTGAAACCTCTGCATCCAGTGACAAGTATTCATCACCACTATCAAGCAATTCTGGGTCATATACCTCTGGTTCTGAGTCCCTGTCATCCAAATTGCAGACATATTTTGACCTGGTGTTGGAGGGCTCTCCATAAAACAATTGATCTGGAAGGACAATAAAAATGTTCTGTATACATCCAGACCACTACAGAATTCATATATACAGTAGAATTTTTTTTATAAATATTTATTTTATTGAAAGTGGACTATGTCACTACAAGGGCAGAGGCAGACCTTTCTGCCCTTCTTTTGTTGCATTTTTTTCAACTGCATGCTACACTCACATTATGCTTCACACGAACTTTATGTATATATCAAAATATGCCTAAACTATTCATGTATCCACTAAATACAACAATCAGTACTTACCGACATTGTAGAGGGTAAAATCCAAGAGTATATTAGTGACACTAGATGGAAAAAACTCACTCTGGGCGACGCCAAGCCACAGGTGGCTTGGCGTCGCCCATTTTGTTCTCTCAACCAATGGGAAGCCGGCAAATGCCATCACCACTTAGCTGAAGTGACTCAGCGAAGGCTTGTGATTGTTCTGAATTAAAGAATGGGAATCCAGATGCGAGTAGGATGACACGCGCAAACTTGCACGTGTTTAAAGGCAGACATATCTGCCTCTGCCCCTCAAAGGGTCCAAATACATTCACTTTTTTCATGCTCTTTCCTTCAACTTATTCTTCCAATATTTCCTTGCCTAGACTTGGCCTAAGAACACGAGGGCACTACAGCGGGTCTGCTGACCTGTGCGAGGGTAGGCAATAATCTCATCGGCTTTCCCGTTAGTTGTTGACGTCTGTCTTTAAAATATGTTAAAACAGTTGTTAAAAGAGTTGTTTCAGAGGTTCAATGAGTGTCTCTTTGTCATTACCTGATAGTCAGGAGGAGGAGAATAACGATAAGAGAGGAGACATCAGTATGGGCAATAACTAGGTAACTACTCCCAGGATAAGTACAAAACTCAAGTTTTTATTTCATAATTTACATAAACAATCTACTCACAGCACGCATGACATGGATGAGAAAGATGGACGACAGCAAGAAACAGGAGAAATTTCAAGTATAGTCCAATTTTGAACTTCAAGCCCAGCAAATGCTGTGCGGGGAGGGGGGGGGAAGCCGAGCTTCATGGAGACATGTGGTAAATTATGATCCTACAGGAATCAACTGCACAGTATTGACACCACAACGGTGCCAGAATGGCATCAATATGGCACCACACTGACACCACAATGGTGCCAGGATAGCATCAATATGACACCACACTGACACCAAAAGATCAAAATGATGGCGGAATAATTACACCAGTCAGACACTATAACAGCACCAGGACAGTACCACACTGGGACGTATACCTCACATATTTCTCGTGGGAGGAAGGTACGCTCCTGTCAACCTTATTACAGTATACCGCAGCCATCTCCATACCAATAGCTGGCAATGTGGCAGTGCGGCCCCACAGTCCCGAGAATTGCTACGTAAGACATCTCACTGAAGACTGGCAGACTCACCACTTATTGCCCTAACCTCTGACATCACCACACCCGTCATCATAACAGCAGCAGCAGTGGTATAAACCTTGGTAATTGATACTGACAAATTGGTTTAGAAAGACACGTGATCTAACACAAGGGTATATTTAAGTCCTAGTGTCTGTTCACGTGTCTTTCTCAAACAGCAGCAGCAATAACAACAGTGACACGCGCTGACGGGTGATATCTCTGAGGTCGCTCAAGCGAGTGATAGAGAGAGAGAGAGAGAGAGAGAGAGAGAGAGAGAGAGAGAGAGAGAGAGAGAGAGAGAGAGAGAGAGAGAGAGAGAGAGAGAGAGAGAGAGAGAGAGGAGGGGAGGGAGGGAGGTCTTCTAGGCTCCATAACACCACTATCAATCTTCATCATCCTGGCTTGAACTTTAAACATATTTCTTCAGGATTCTTAAGGTTCATCCCTCGGCCGTGAAATCTGTTTCTGGCTAATGCATCTTTCTTGATTCCAGTTCATAAACAGTTATAGTCTTGCTTCTCGTCATGCATGCACGGCAGCTGCCATATTTTCCACAGTAATGCAACTTTACTATGAGATCTTCCATGTCTGCTCCTCATCTGTTTTTTTTAATTAATGTACGTTATTTTTAAATATACTTTCATTACTTACAATTGTTGATTGTAATATGTTAATTTCTACAAGCAAAAAGGTAACATCAGAAATGAAACTAAGTTGGCAAATTTCATAAAAAAATACACTGAAATTCCAAATTGACTTCTTGCTGGAGTAGGTTTGCTATATATTTCTTGAGTAACGTGTTAAAATGTCCATAGGCTGCTTATTTTGTTCATTACGTTGCTTTGCGCCGTAATTATGTAAATTCTGAATAGATGTTTCAAATTAATTATCATTGCTCACGAAATCGTAATAACACGTTAGCGAAAAAATTACAGAAAGGATGGGACTCGAACCTATGGCAGACGATACCTAAACTCGCAAGCCAGTGTGCATGTATATTATGTTTAAATAATAATAATAATAATAATAATACTAATAATAATAATAATAATAATAATAATAATAATAATAATAATAATAATAATAATAATAATACATTACTTCACATATAATCAGTAAACTCACGAATTCAGTAATTTAGTAAGTGGTCAGTTACAAATTTTGACTTAGGGAAATTTCGTTTAACTTGTCTTGATTTTAATGATAAATACTGTGAGAAAGTGAGGATCAAACCTGTGGTAGGTGAGTCTTTAAACTCGCGGGCCAGTGTGTTAATAACTGGGCCATGTTGGCCTAACAAGATTAATCCAATTACGTATATTTTTATACACCATAGGGAGGTTAGCATTGGCCACCACTATGACCACAAATACAGGTTTTTTAGAGACGAATCCCACTCAAATCGACGCACGAACCACAGTCCGGCTGGTCAGGAACTGACGTTAGGTGCCTGTCTGGCTCCCTTTTGAAGACAGCCAGGGGTCTATTGGTAATTTATCCCCCTTATGTATGCTTAAGAAAACATGGAGTGAGTGCCTCTCTCCTCACGTTTATGTCCTGACTAACAAAACTTGATCGTGTGTGTGTGTGTGTGTACGTCCTGACACACACACACACACACACACACACACACACACACACACACACACACACACACACACACACATACACACACACACACACACACACACACACACACACACACACACACACACACACACACACACACACACACACATACACACACACTGGCCGTGCTACAACCTGGGTTGCGTTCGAGTTGACTGAGATTGAATTAGCGAACAGGAGAGGAATTTTTTAATATCCTGTGATTGTAATTTGGCTCCGTAACCTGTAGCGCGGACGCAAGTGTGGCGTGCTTGGTGCCACGGAGTGCTTATGAAAGTGCCAGAAGTACTGCCTGGGAAAGGTTCAGAGAGTGAAACGAGTCAGGAGGGTGCCAGAGGGAAATGCAAGGGAGGAATATCAATGGAGTAAGCCTGGGAAAGTGCCAGAAAGGGAAAGGGCCAGAGTGAGCACCGGAGTAGAAGGGCTGGAGGGAGGAATAGTGCCAGGAATGAATACCAGAAGGGAAGACGTAGTTGGAGCAGCAACCTCACCATGGGAGAGCACTAGCACCACGCCCACTAAACTAATTCCATAAATAATAATTTTAGAGTCGTGTCTCCGGAATGACAAGTCTGCTTGATAAACTTCACAAGTTACTGAAATTCTTGCCAGCCAATACTTACCTTACAAGGTGATTTTGTTGTATTTTAAAAATTCCATCTACCTTAGAAGGAACATCAATCTTGAAGGTACCAACGAGCTTGAAGATATCAATTATTTAAGGCCTCCGATGACCTTAAATGCTATGAAAATTGACAGTAACGTTACCACAATTGTAAAGCTTCCATTACAGACGTTGTGCTATTCTAATTCGCAGAAATATATTGAAAAAAAAGAAGTCAATAAACGAAAGTGAGAGTCCAAGACTGTACTTCCAGGAGAAGTCAGAATGAAACTGATGTCATTACGTGAGTACCATGAAATGATGTTTTTACCTGCCTACCTGGTGACTTCCTGGGTATTATATACCCTGGAAGTCTCATGCCCACACCTTCATATGAGCATTAGATACCCATATGATGATATGGAAACACAAATGGGCAAGACGATATCATTATATATTTATATAGTTATAGATGTAAATGCATTTTCGTTTCCTTGCCATCGTGTTGACTACCTCTCACTGGTTCCAGAAGTCATCGCCCAGTATGCTCTGTACAACCGTTCCAGGACACCAGGTTGCTGGCCTGATCAGTTAGGTTATCGTTGCTAGCAGCCACATAAGCACTACAGCCTGGCTAATCAGGAGTTGGTTGGAAGAAACCGCCAAATTACACATTTAAAACAGTCAAATCATCATATAGTGTGATTGAATAAGTGTTTAAATATTAAAGGTAATTAGTGCGTCTCTGTACATAACTATCTTTTAGTTGCAAGAGTCTAATGTTATATGGTCCTTACTGAGTTCACTCTCTTGTAACTTCATCAGTCTTAATACAAGCTTTACCGCATTTCACAAATGGAGTGATTTCCAATTCTACACTTTCCTCATACATTCAGACTTCCTACAATAAATATATTCACCATTCACTATAAGCTAATGACCAAAATATTTTAAGGTAAGTAATGTGTGTACTGTTTATGCAGCCTAACTCTGTTGCTCACTTAATATATGATAGTGTAAAATGTTATCAGGTTTTTATATGCTTTTGAAATTGAAAAAAAAAAGCTATTTCGCTTTATAGCATTTTTTATAATTTTAATTATAATTTTTTTGCTACCTCTGCCACTTTGTTGCCCATGGAAATAGTCTTATAGCATATATTTGAACCTCTGTATCTATGCCACTTTTCACTTTATTCTATTTCTTAATCACGGTTAACTAGTTTTAAACACTTTACTCCAGGCTAGAATACATCAAAATGCTAAGAGCCAGTTTTCACGGCGGACAAAATTACAGAACTGGAAAGTATACAGAGAACCTTCACAATTTGTATAAACTCAGTTAAGCAACTACAGTACTTGAAGTGTTTTAAGTTTGTCAGACCACACTCCCTAGAACGTAAGAGTGAAAGCTACACCATAATCTACGCTTGGAAGATGCTGGAGGGATTGGTTCTAAATCTGCACACTGAAATCACCACTCATGATAACAAGAGACTTGGCAGACGGTACAACATTCATACTCCTCGTCTCAGCATTATTTCTCTCAACATTTCTTCGCTCAACATTCTACCAATATTCCTTCTCTCAACATTCCCATCTCTAGTCTCAACATTCCTTCTCTCAACATTCCTACTCCTCGTCTTGAGACGAACTCCAAACCCCCTAAATTTTATTCCTTCGGCCAACATGTAGAGATATGAAAGAATATATAGATTTATGAAATAATTTATGGCTTGTGAAAGTCCAGAAGAAATTCTATTGTAGTTGAAAGCAGATGAAATATTGGAGTCACGTTCACTCCTTGATAACTTTGTGCTGGGGTTGACCAAACCTCTTCCCATCATATTTGCAGCTTAGACTTATCTTTTGGGTCAAAGATCATCCTATGGGTACATTGCTATTATTATTTTTATGTGGATATTCAGATGTCCCTTGTGCATGTGTGTTTATGTTTGTTAATGTATGTATGTATGTATGTATGTATGTAATGTATATACGTATGAATGTATGTAAGTACATATGTATGTTTGTAATATATGTATGTATGTATGCATGTGTAAGTATGTATGTGTATTTGTTATATGAATATATTTATCTATGAATGTAAGCATATATGTATATATATATATATATATATATATATATATATATATATATATATATATATATATATATATATATATATATATATATATATATAATATATTATATATATATATATATATATATATATATATATATATATATATATATATATATATATATATATCGTGTGTGTGTGTGTGTGTATACTCACCTAGTTGTACTCACCTAGTTGAGGTTGCAGAGGTCGAGTCCAATCTATTGGCCCCGCCTCTTCACTGGTCGCTACTAGGTCACTCTCCTTGAACCGTGAGCTTTATTATACCTCTGCTTAAAGCTATGTATGGATCTTGCCTCCACTACATCGCTTCCCAAATTATTCCACTTCCTGACTACTCTGCAGCTGAAGAAATACTTCCTAACATCCCTGTGATTCATCTGTGTCTTCAACTTCCAACTGTTTCCCCTTGTTGCTGTGTCCCATCTCTGAAACATCCTGTCTTTGTTCACCTTCTCAATTCCTCTCAGTATTTTGTATGTCGTTATCATATAATGAGATTATTTGGTGATTCTGGTAGCGGGTGAGTGAATGATACGTCTTCGGAGGCTTCTTACTTTATTTGCAAAGTCGTGGTGGGTACACAGGCTTGTGTGTTTGTCCCCATGGCCCAGGAGGGCCATGCCCACGAGGGAGAGAGGGAGTAGAGTTGTTGTCTGTGTCTAGGCCTCTGAGTGAGTGAGCGAGTGCGAGTGGGACCTGCGACCCACTGACCTGGGCTGGCCTGGAGAGGGCAGCACCTTAGTGCCGCGAAATATGAACTAAGCTGGCAGACAGCATAGGCTGTCTGTGCAGACAGTACAGGCTGTCTACATTTGCTCGGCCAACTACCTCGCGTCATCCCGACGCGACAATACTGGTGGTAAAAAACTCGGTCTCTCTCTTGTAGGAACAGGGCACAGAACACAAAATAAAAAACATGTATATACATATGGACATGGAAAAAAAACTTCCTACAGGGAGGGAAGAAAAAGATATGTGGGGTGTGCTAAACATCGTGGTCATAGGCAGTGAGCATCGAAGGGCATCACTGCATGCCTTCCTGCGTCTGGACAGATACTGCAACACAGGAGACATCGCTGTGGTTGAGCTGTGACGTAATGGGGTACGATCTCCTCTAAAATGGTGAAGCAGTCATCAGTAGGAGTCACTGCAGGTTTCACTCAACCTGGGGCACGACATGCTGGTGCCCTCGAGTGAGGCATCGACAAAAGCTCGGCAACTGGACAGGACTTCTGGCAAGCGACTCAAGAGGACACTTCTCGACTGGTACTGTCACTGGGGCTGCCACTGCAGGTGAGCATGGGGTGAGTCGTGGCAGAGACAACTGGGCGAAACATCTGGGAGTCGTAAAATCATACACAAGACTGCAGTGAGCGAGCTAGCAGTCAAAGTGACATCATCTTTGTGCAGGAGCTCACTGAAGCTTGTGGTACAAGGCTGACACAGCGCCTGCCGACAGGGCTAACTGCGGCTTGACGAGTGTCATTCTCTCGGCAGTTGGAGTTATAGCAGAGGTTAGTCTAAGTGTCCTCAGACTTGTTTCTCTACATATAAGTGCACTCTGAAGATCTGGAGGTGAAGTGAAACAAATCTCGATGGGAATCGTAGCAGGTACGAGTCTGCAGAACATCTATGAGCGACGAGCATAAGAGCTTTCTGTACAAGGGGTTCATACGCTCAGGACTGACTAATATCAGCTGTCAAATGCGCTGGTCACACCGGGTGACGGGCAACAAAAAGCTACACAGGGGTCTGGCTGCAGACCTGTGGTGGACACACAGCTGGGCTCAAGACCACACAGGACACACAGAAAACTTTACACACACCCGTGGTACATGTGGTACAACATAGCTTAAACTAGCAAATGATGCTTTTCTGTGCACAAAATTGACACTAAGCCATACACTAACATGTGAGAATACTGAGAGGAATTAATTAACACAACATACATCTTCTCTCAATCTTCTCGACGATACTGACATAATTACTGAAACACTCGATGTGACATCATGTGATGTCAGGCGTGATGTAGTGAGGTGACGTCAGCAGCACTGTGACATCATGAAGTCAGGCAGCAGCATCGGTAACTCATGTTGCTCGTAGATCCACGTGGCTTCGTCCACACCCCATGTGGCATCAGGATCCACGTGGTGTCGTAATCTACGTGGCTTGCTGATCCACATGGCTTGCTGATCCATGTGGCTTGCTGATCCACGTGGCTTGCTGATCCACGTGGCTTGCTGATCCACGTGGCTTTGAGTGGCCTCGGGCACTCTTATACGCTGCTCTGGCAATGAATTCACACAGAAAACAGCAGAAAAATACAGCAGAGGAAGTGAACACATAGTGGTGGTAGGCGGGTGAGGTGTGAGTGTATAGCAGGGCGAGCATGGGTGAGGCAAGGAAAGGCCACTTCCTCATTTTCTCCCACAGACATGGAGACACACACACTGGATGCAGAAATCACCACAAAACTCAACTCTGGCTTGCTGAAATAGCTGTGCTGAGCTGAACAACAACAGCAGAACATACAAGAGACACTGAACACGTGACTGGAGAAACAGCGTGGGACGCTGTGGCGTGGGGCCACTTACAATTCTCGAAGAAATTCGGCAAATTTCGGCTAGATCCTGCTTGTACCTGTGTCTGGATGCTGAAACGTGCAGACACAACATCAGGATAACTCGTTGAGAGATGGATGCTTCTTGTATAGGGTGATAAAGTGAAGATGACTTCATTCTATTTCCTTCCTCTCTCCAGGCAAACACAACTTGCTGCGACCACCACTTCCCACCATTTATAACGAGATTATTTGGTGATTCTGGTAGCGGGTGAGTGAATGATACGTCGTCAGAGGCTTCTTACTTTAATTTCAAAGTCGTGGTGGGTACACAGGCTTGCGTGTTTGTCCCCATGGCCCGGGATGGCCATGCCCACGAGGGAGAGAGGGAGTAGAGTTGTCTGTGTCTAGGCCGCTGAGTGAGTGAGCGAGTGTGAGTGGGACCAGCGTCCCACTGACCTGGGCTGGCCTGGAGAGTGCAGCACCTTAGTGCCGCGAAATATGAACTAAGCTGGCAGACAGCATAGGCTGTCTGTGCAGACAGTACAGGCTGTCTACAATCATTTCCCCTCTATCTCTCCTGTCCTCCAGTGTCGTCAGGTTGATTTCCCTTAACCTCTCCTCGTAGGACATACCTCTTAGCTCTGGGACTAGTCTTGTTGCAAACCTTTGCACATTCTCTAGTTTCTTTACGTGCTTGGCTAGGTGTAGGTTTCAAACTGGTGCCGCATACTCCAATATGGGCCTAACGTACACAGTGTACAGGGTCCTGAACGATTCCTTATTAAGATGTAGGAATGCCGTTCTGAGGTTTGCTAGGCGCCCATATGCTGCAGCAGTGTGTGTGTGTGTGTGTGTGTGTGTGTGTGTGTGTGTGTGTGTGTGTGTGTGTGTGTGTGTGTGTGTGTGTGTGTGTGTGTGTGTGTGTGTGTGTGTGTGTGTGTGTGTGTGTGTGTGTGTGTGTGTGTGTGTGTGTGTGTGTGTGTGTGTGTGTGTGTGTGTGTGTGTGTGTGTGTTTTACTGCTCTACCTACAAATAAGTAGACACATGCAGTGTTCAAAACATGCTGTTCTGAAAAACGTGTTTGAAACACGGTGTTCGGAACACTGTGTAATGTGTGGAAACACAGGAGAGATGCTGCTGTCTGCATCACCGCTACACAGAGTGATGAACCTGCCACTCTGCTCAACTAGAAACTTTATCTGTTGCACCTGCATCCCAGAGAGAGAGAGAGAGAGAGAGAGAGAGAGAGAGAGAGAGAGAGAGAGAGAGAGAGAGAGAGAGAGAGAGAGAGAGAGAGAGAGAGAGAGAGAGAGAGAGAGAAAGAGAGAGAGAGATTATTTACCCTTAGGGACGAAATTATTATCCTCAGGGGAAAATATAACTCCGTAGCTACTATGGAGATTAGCGCTGTCTTCCGGATATATTACTAACTGTGATGTTTCTCGTGGTAAACTTTGTGCTTCAGTCAGACAAGGAACTTTGTAATCGAGTCACACAGGGAACTTTGTAATCAAATCAAGGCTCTGTGTACTCAGGTGAATCAATGTAATAAACTCAGCAAAGAAACTTGAGCATTAAATAATTTAGTTATGGTGTTAAGTTGTCATGGTCCCTGTCTGGGTAGGTACGAGAAGCGACTGGTTGGGAGACTGAAAGCCTATCTATCGACAACACGAAGGGCATTTAGGCTGTATCCAACCTTTTCACCACTAGTCAAGAAGAGTTTAAATTCGCAAGTAGGGATTAAACTCTCGGCATATATTCACTGAGAGATGAATAGCTTTGGTTAATGGAGTATGTAGCCTATTGACTACGTGAGCGTCATTAAAGGCTACACATAATTTTTCTCCACTTGTCAAGTAAGGTTTAATCTCTAATGTAGCGCTTAGAGTAAACTTTCAGCATATATACTCTGTAAGATACAGAGTTTATATGAAAGTGAAATATATATTGTATAATGACTCGAGATGAAAGCGTTATAATAATTATTATTATTATTATTATTATTATTATGATTATTATTATTATTATTATTATAACTATTATTATTATTATTATTATTATTATTATTATTATTATTATTATTATTATTATTATTATTATTATTATTATTATTATTATTATTATTGGTAGTAGTGGTAGTAGTAGTATCTAGATCACAAAAGTAAGACACTAAAATCGGCCCTCGCATAACTGCTGACGTAAATATCAGAGCCGCACGAAGATCTGAAGAGGTCGGTATTGTGGTCGGAGAAGTCGCAGATGTAATTTTATGAGGAGAAATGTAAGGCTCGCATACGGGGAAAATAAATTCTGTATGGCACCTTTAAGCTAGATAATGCAACTCTAAGTCATGGTAATACAATAGTAGAATTTTACTCACTGTATGTAAATAAGACAAGATGTGGAGATTAGAGTAGTATTTTAACAAAGAATACTTTTCGAGCAGCCAAGCTGTGGTTCGTACGTTGGACTACATGCTGCCAGCAGTAACAGCGGCTGCGGAGGCGTTCACCCCCGGAACACCCTCCAGGTAGATTCCAGGTGTATAGTGGTTGTGAGGAGGCCCTCAGGTGAAAAAAAAAAACAGTGTTGTTGTTTGTGTGCAGCCAGTAAAGTAGATGAGCTTAGGTGCTCGCTGTGTCAAATGGAAGGAGGAGAATAAGTCTTAAAAAGTCTTCGGAGACTGGGAACGATCCAGAGTTTTGAGAGAGAAAAAATTTATCCCTGTTTTCAAATCCTACAGATCTTATTTTTCTCGTCATCTCTCGAATCCGAAATATTAAATTTGTTATCACTGTCTAGTAAACCTCTGGCGCTACTCTGAATTTGCATGAGGCCAGACATACCTCAAATGAACGCAGGTATGGGTGGGAGGCGTGCAAGATAGGTTGGCGTCCAGGGGTGGGTATCCTTGTGTGGGTGGAAGTCCGTGGGTGGTTCGACGTCCCTGGGAGAGTAGGTGGGTGTCCCCAGGAGGGTGGATGGGCGTCCCTAGGAGGGTGGGTGAGTTGGCGCCTCTTGGAGGATGGGTTTTCACCCCTGGGAGGGTGGGTGGAAGACGGAACCTACTAGTATTAGGAGTGGGACAAATGCCTCTATAAGCTGTCTCTACTCCCTGCTGTACACCCTCAAGTAAAAACATTATAACGATCTGCAGAAATTTGCAAATACAATCACAGGCACGAATACAGTTACAAACACGAACAGACACAGCAGAGGCACGGACTTGGATAACAGGCGCAGAAACAAAGACATGAATACAAAGACGCAAATGCAGAAACAGATATGGAGACACATGAGGGAGAGGAACATGTATCGCTGGAGATTTCATGGTACATTAAAGCACAATATTACTAGGTGAATCTCCTTTACTCGTTGAGTCTAAATATTCGTCTTAAAACCAGAACGTGTTTGTGTGTGTATGTGTTTATGTAAGTGGGCGTATGTGTTTGTGTGTGTGTGTGTGTGTGTGTGTGTGTGTGTGTGTGTGTGTGTGTGTGTGTGTGTGTGTGTGTGTACTCACCTAATTGAGGTACAGGGGTCGAGACTCATCTCTAGGCCCCGCCTCTTCGCTGATTGCTACTGAGTCCTCCCTCTCCCTGCTCCATGAGCTTTATCATACCTCGTCTTAAAACTATGTATGGTTCCTGCCTTCACTACATCGCTTGCCAGACTATTCCACTTCCTAACAACTCTGTGGCAGAAGAAATGTTTCCTAACATTCCTTTGACTCATCTGAGTCTTCAGCTTCCAATTGTGACCCCTAGTTTCTGTGTCCCCTCCCTGGAACACCCTGCCTCTGTACCCCTTGTCTATTCCACGCAGTATTTTGTATGTCGTCATCATGTCTCCCCTGACCCTCCTGTCTTCCAGTGTCGTCAGTGTGTGTGTGTGTGTGTGAATACTCACCTAATTGTACTCACCCAATTGTGATTGCAGGGGTCGAGACTCAGCTCCTGGGCCCCCTCTTCACTGAGCACTACTAGGTCCTCTCTCTCCCTGCTCCATGAGCTTTATCATACCTCATCTTAAAGCTATGTACGGTTCCCGCCTCCACTACCTCACTTGCTAGACTATTTCACTTCCTGACTACTCTATGACCGAAGAAATACTTCCTAACATCTCTTTGACTCATCTGAGTCCTCAGCTCCCAATTGTGACCCTTTGTTTCTGTGTCCTTTCTCTGGAACATCTTGTCTTTGTCCACCTTGTCTATTCCACGCAGTAGTTTGTATGTCGTTATCATGATTCTCCTAACTCTACTGTCGTCAGGCCGATTTCCCTTAACATTTGTT
This sequence comes from Cherax quadricarinatus, assembly GCF_038502225.1. Classification (NCBI taxonomy): domain Eukaryota; kingdom Metazoa; phylum Arthropoda; class Malacostraca; order Decapoda; family Parastacidae; genus Cherax; species Cherax quadricarinatus. The sequence continues at coordinate 54,205,992 of NC_091296.1, read as the reverse complement.
CGTAGGACATTCCCCTTAGCTCTGGAACTAACCTTGTCGCAAACCTTTACTCTTTCTCTAATTTCTTACCGTGCTTGATCAAGTGTGGGTTCCAAACTGGTGCTGCATACTCCAGTATGGGCCTGACGTACATGGTGTACAGTTTCTTGAACGATTCCTTACTAAGGTATCGGAACGCTTTTCTCAGGTTTGCCAGGCGCCCATATGCTGCAGCAGTAATCTGGTTGATGTGTGTTTCCTGAGACATGCTCGGTGTTATACATACCCCAAGATCTTTTTTCTCCTTGAGCGAGGTTTGCAGTCTTTGGCCACCTAGCCTATACTCCATCTGCGGTCTTCATGACTTTGCATTTGGCAGGGTTAAATTCGAGTAGCCAGTTGCTAGACCACGTGTTCAGCCTGTCCAGGTCTCCTTGAAGTCCTGCCTGATCCACGTCCGTTTTAATTGTCCTCATTAACTTCACATCATCTGCAAACAGAGACAATTCTGAGTCTATCCTTTCCATCATGTCATTCACATATATTAAAAATAGCACTGGTCCTAGGACCGACCCCTATGGAACCCCGCTCGTCACAGGTGCCCACTGTGATACCTCATCACGTACCATGACTCGCTGTTGCATCCACTGTCAGATATTCTCTGATCCATTCCAGTGCCCTTCCTGTTATACGTGCCTGATCCTCTAGCTGCTGCACTAATCTCTTGTGAGGAACTGTGTCAAAGGCCTTTTTGCAGTCCAAGAAGATGCAATCAACCCACCCCTCTCTCTCGTGTCTTACTTCTGTTACTTTATCATAAAACTCCAGAAGGTTTGTGACACAGGATTTGCCTTGCTGGGTGCTGGTTGGCGTTTATACTCTTGTTCCGTTCCATGTGCTCCACCACTCTCCTCCTGATAATCTTGTGTGTACTAACCTAGTTGTACTCACCTAGTTGAGGTTGCAGGGGTCGAGTCCAAGCTCCTGGCCCCGCCTCTTCACTGGTCGCTACTAGGTCACTCTCCCTGAGCCGTGAGCTTTATCATACCTCTGCTTAAAGCTATGTATGGATCCTGCCTCCACTACATCGCTTCCCAAACTATTCCACTTCCTGACTACTCTGTGGTTGAAGAAATACTTCCTAACATCCCTGTGATTCATCTGTGTCTTCAACTTCCAACTGTGTCCCCTTGTTGCTGTGTCCCATCTTCGGAACATCCTGTCTTTGTCCACCTTGTCAATTCCTCTCAGTATTTTGTATGTCGTTATCATGTCCCCCCTAACTCTCCTGTCCTCCATTGTCGTCAGGTTCATTTCCCTTAACCTCTCCTCGTAGGACATACCTCTTAGCTCTGAGACTAGTCTTGTTGCAAACCTTTGCACTTTCTCTAGTTTCTTTACGTGCTTGGCTAGGTGTGGGTTCCAAACTGTTGCCGCATACTCCAGTATGGGCCTAACGTACACGGTGTACAGGGTCCTGAATGATTCCTTATTAAGATGTCGGAATGCTGTTCTGAGGTTTGCTAGGCGCCCATATGCTGCAGCAGTTATTTGGTTGATGTGCGCTACAGGAGATGTGCCTGGTGTTATACTCACCCCAAGATCTTTTTCCTTGAGTGAGGTTTGTAGTCTCTGGCCCCCTAGACTGTACTCCGTCTGCGGTCTTCTTTGCCCTTCCCCAATCTTCATGACTTTGCACTTGGTGGGGTTGAACTCCAGGAGGCAATTGCTGGACCAGGTCTGCAGCTTGTCCAGATCCCTTTGTAGTTCTGCCTGGTCTTCGATCGAATGAATTCTTCTCATCAACTTCACGTCATCTGCAAACAGGGACACCTCGGAGTCTATTCCTTCCGTCATGTCGTTCACAAATACCAGAAACAGCATTGGTCCTAGGTCTGACCCCTGCGGGACCCCGCTGGTCACAGGTGCCCACTCTAACACCTCGCCACGTACCATGACTCGCTGCTGTCTTCCTGACAAGTATTCCCTGATCCATTGTTTACCTGGAGTTTACCTGGAGAGAGTTCCGGGGGTCAACGCCCCCGCGGCCCGGTCTGTGACCAGGCCTCCTGGTGGATCAGAGCCTGATCAACCAGGCTGTTGCTGCTGGCTGCACGCAAACCAACGTACGAGCCACAGCCCGGCTGATCAGGAACTGACTTTAGGTGCTTGTCCAGTGCCAGCTTGAAGACTGCCAGGGGTCTGTTGGTAATCCCCCTTATGTGTGCTGGGAGGCAGTTGAACAGTCTCGGGCCCCTGACACTTATTGTATGGTCTCTTAACGTGCTAGTGACACCCCTGCTTTTCATTGGGGGGATGGTGCATCGCCTGCCAAGTCTTTTGCTTTCGTAGTGAGTGATTTTCGTGTGCAAGTTCGGTACTAGTCCCTCTAGGATTTTCCAGGTGTATATAATCATGTATCTCTCCCTCCTGCGTTCCAGGGAATACAGGTTTAGGAACCTCAAGCGCTCCCAGTAATTGAGGTGTTTTATCTCCGTAATGCGCGCCATGAAAGTTCTCTGTACATTTTCTAGGTCGGCAATTTCACCTGCCTTGAAAGGTGCTGTTAGTGTGCAGCAATACTCCAGCCTAGATAGAACAAGTGACCTGAAGAGTGTCATCATGGGCTTTGCCTCCCTAGTTTTGAAGGTTCTCATTATCCATCCTGTCATTTTTCTAGCAGATGCGATTGATACAATGTTATGGTCCTTGAAGGTGAGATCCTCTGACATGATCACTCCCAGGTCTTTGACGTTGGTGTTTCGCTCTATTTTGTGGCCAGAATTTGTTTTGTACTCTAATGAAGATTTAATTTCCTCATGTTTACCATATCTGAGTAATTGAAATTTCTCATCGTTGAACTTCATATTGTTTTCTGCAGCCCACTGAAAGATTTGGTTGATGTCCGCCTGGAGCCTTGCAGTGTCTGCAATGGAAGACACTGTCATGCAGATTCGGGTGTCATCTGCAAAGGAAGACACGGTGCTGTGGCTGATATCCTTGTCTATGTCGGATATGAGGATGAGGAACAAGATGGGAGCGAGTACTGTGCCTTGTGGAACAGAGCTTTTCACCGTAGCTGCCTCGGACTTTACTCTGTTGACGACTACTCTCTGTGTTCTGTTAGTGAGGAAATTATAGATCCATCGACCGACTTTTCCTGTTATTCCTTTAGCACGCATTTTGTGCGCTATTACGCCATGGTCACACTTGTCGAAGGCTTTTGCAAAGTCGGTATATATTACATCTGCATTCTTTTTGTCTTCTAGTGCATTTAGGACCTTGTCGTAGTGATCCAATAGTTGAGACAGACAGGAGCGACCTGTTCTAAACCCATGTTGCCCTGGGTTGTGTAACTGATGGGTTTCTAGATGGGTGGTGATCTTGCTTCTTAGGACCCTTTCAAAGATTTTTATGATATGGGATGTTAGTGCTATTGGTCTGTAGTTCTTTGCTGTTGCTTTACTGCCCCCTTTGTGGAGTGGGGCTATGTCTGTTGTTTTTAGTAACTGTGGGACGACCCCCGTGTCCATGCTCCCTCTCCATAGGATGGAAAAGGCTCGTGATAGGGGCTTCTTGCAGTTCTTGATGAACACAGAGTTCCATGAGTCTGGCCCTGGGGCAGAGTGCATGGGCATGTCATTTATTGCCTGTTCGAAGTCATTTGGCGTCAGGATAACATCGGATAGGCTTGTGTTAATCAAATTTTGTGGCTCTCTCATAAAAAATTCATTTTGATCTTCGACTCTCAGTCTGGTTAGCGGCTTGCTAAAAACTGAGTCATATTGGGACTTGAGTAGCTCACTCATTTCCTTGCTGTCATCTGTGTAGGACCCATCTTGTTTAAGTAGGGACCCAATACTGGACGTTGTTCTCGATTTTGATTTGGCATAGGAGAAGAAATACTTTGGGTTTCTTTCGATTTCATTTATGGCTTTTAGTTCTTCCCGCGATTCCTGACTCCTAAAGGATTCTTTTAGCTTAAGTTCGATGCTTGCTATTTCTCTGACCAGTGTCTCCCTACGCATTTCAGATATATTGACCTCTTTTAGCCGCTGTTATTCTTTTCCGTCGCCTGTAAAGGGAGCACCTCTTTCTATTTTACATCTACTCCTCCTTTTTCTTAGAGGAATAAGCCTTGTGCATACATCGAGTGCCACCGAGTTAATCTGTTCTAGGCATAAGTTGGGGTCTGTGTTGCTTAGTATATCTTCCCAGCTTATATCGGTTAGGACTTGGTTTACTTGGTCCCACTTTATGTTTTTGTTATTGAAGTTGAATTTGGTGAATGCTCCCTCGTGACTAGTCTCATTATGTCGGTCTGGGGCTCCACGCATACATGTCTGAACCTCAATTATGTTGTGATCTGAGTATATTGTTTTTGATATGGTGACATTTCTTATCAGATCATCATTGTTAGTGAAGATGAGGTCTAGT